>NC_058126.1:1606906-1751906 GCF_914725855.1 Thunnus albacares
TCGCTGTCACCATGACAACCACCACGTCCTGCGTTGATGACGTGTTTTTACTGGTACGACCTCGTCAGAGACGCGTCAGGACACGTTAACGTTTACAAAACACACGAGGTCAAACGTGTCTCAGATCACGTCGGCCGGCGGTTTGAATGATCCAATCACGTCGCGTCCTGGTGGTCGTTAGTATTATCAGCTGTTAATCAGCTCATTTTAACTAACGTCTCTTATCATGTGACGTCTTTCCAGCCAATCAGACTCTTCCACGACATCATAACGACATCAGCTATTTATTATTTTTATTTTTTAAACTATGTGACTACGTTTATAGCTGGCGTCAATAAATACGTGTTGTTTGTATTTGTTGTTACACATTTACACCTGTTTGTTCTCGTGGTTACGACTCACCGACGATCGTTTTAATCCTCTGATACGTTACAAACACTTTAATGCTTCTTAATCTGCCACAATATGTAAAAGCTGAGCTGCAGTTTAAAAGTGATCAGTTTTAATATTATAAAGCTTATTGATTGATATTCTGACTGTTTCATCTCCGTCTGATTTAATTCAGCCGTACAGGAGTAATACCAGTAGTTTGCACTTATATGGTCGTTTTGACATATAGATTCAGTGCGTCAGGAAGCGTCGGGGGTTTAACGGACATGTCCGCCGGCGGGACGCTCCCACCTGTTTGAAGAGAGCGTAGATCTTCAGTTTGGCCTCGTTTCCCGGGTCTTCCTTCAGCGTCGACAGCTTGTTCTTCGCCTGCTCGAACTGCTCCACCGTCGCACCTGCACACAGCATCGAGCAGCGCCGGTCAGCCGGTCCGGAGACAGAACAACGACCTGACCTGACCGGCTGATAGGCAGACACATACTCACCCATCATAGGAGACGCTGTGATGTGGAACTTCAGACTGGGAACACTGGAGAATCTGAGCAACCTGCTGACAAGAGAAGGAAACTTTTACTGCTTCAGTCTCCAGCTGACTGTAACGATCAGATTATTTCCTCGATTAACCGATTTGTCTGCAACATATTAGAAAACAGTGAAATATCAGCTGTTTGTCTTTACTTTAAAGGACAAAATAAACCAGAAAATATTCACATTTAAGAAGTTGCAATCAGAGAATTTGGACATTTTTTTGACTCAAAACAACTCAAACGACGATGACTGATTATCAGAGTAATTGGTGAGTAATTACATAGTCGTTAACTAATCGATTAATCGCTGCAGGAGTATTGAACTGGAAGCTGATCATCGGGTCATGTCTTCGTGGATCTGGAGCAAAGGTCGCAGCTAGCCGGCTAACTGTGCACAGTAAACACGGTCACCTCTAAATGAACAAAAAGCCAATTAATGCTTCATTAATTAAACTATATGACGACATTCATCTTCTCTCTCTGTAACTTTTATCATTTAACATTTAACTTGTTAGTCTGATTGACAGGCGGCACTTTGTTAGCTTGTTTTGATTCATTTAGCCTCCGGCAGCTAAATGCTAAACAAGCTAAACAAGCTAAACGACATCAGCGGACAGTTTCTCACCTTCTGCCTTCGACTGAGCACCAGCGAGCGGAGCAGCGGAGGGCGACACCGGCCATTTGGACCCTGAGACGGAGGTGCAGAGAGCGGAGGACGGAGAGGTGCAGGGGAGACGCGGTTATGACACTGTGGACCGACCGACCTCCGAGCAGAGCCGAGCAGAGCCGAGCGGCGTCACGTGACCGGCGGGAGGAGCCGAGCGGCCGACGGACCGGCCGACCAGGCTGCAGCAACATGGCGGACGAAGAGCGCGATCATTTGATTTTTAAATTCTTTTTATCATTTTTTTTTACTTTTGTGTATTATTTCTTTTTTTTTTTTTCCTTTTTTGATTTTTATTGGTTATTTTTATTTATTTTTTTCCTGTTTTTGTTTTTTATTGTTTTTTTCTTTTAATATATTCTTTTCCTTATTTTCTTTCCGTTTTTGTTTTTATTCTTGGTTATTTTTTTATTCATTTTATTTATATTTTTATTTTATTTATTTTTCGTTTTCTTTTTTTTTTTTTTTACTATTTCTTTTGTTTTCTTGTTTTTCCATTCTTTTCTTAGTTTTGTATTTTTCTCTTTTTTATTCCCTTTTTTTATTTTCCTCTTTGTTTTTTTTTTTAATATTTTTTTTAATTTTTAATATTTTATAAGATGGTCATCCATGGATGTGGTCATCTGTAGACAGGAAGTCATGTGACAAAATCTTGCCCTTTCAAAACAAGAGCAGAATTTCCCCCTGACACAAACTTTATTTAAACAACAAAGGAAACCCGGAGGACTAAATAAAAAAAAAGAAGAGATAAATAAATAAATAAAAATATGGATTTAATTTAAAAATCATTAAAGATCCCCACCAGACATGTTTTAGGATGTATATAAAACATTGAATTTTCATATGTATCAATATGTTTTTTCCACAAAAAATGTTAAATCATCTCATTAAAATCCTTAAATTTATATCTACTTATTATATATTACTTAAATTCCAGAGTCTATGAATATGTAAATATTGTTGATTGCAGAAGTTGAACAGCTGGACACCAGATGTTTCCTTCTTCTTCTCTGTTAAGTTTATTCTCAACAACAAACTAATGTTCTATAAACTAATTTTATTCTTGAATGAATTCAGCAGAGCAGAGAAATAAACAACATTAGTAGGATGTGTTTTCACTGCGGCTGGACGACATCGACCTCCCAGTAAGCAGCGCTGAGAAAAAACTGGCTCATTATTGAACCTACGAGCTGCCGTAAAGGACGCTTCACAATATCTCAAGTCTGTGTGAAGCTTCTATTCAGCTTCAGCAGTCTGAGTTTAGTCACATCAAGTGGATATCTGACACATTTACAGTCTTTGTGTTTCCCTGTTGAGCTGCAGGTGGAAGTATAGTAACAAAAAGAGGAACTTTGGCACTAAAAAGACTGTAACGTTGAAAGATATCTACTTGATTTGAAGCTTCATATCAGCTTCAGATAAACTTTTAAATACATTTTTATACAGACGGAGGACTGTGGATTTTGTCCTCCATCACTTCCATTGTAATTAATAATAAAGGGATCTTTATTCTTTCAAACATGATTTCAAAATAAAACACCAGCAGCACCTCAATAATAAACATAAAGCAGAATTATCATGTAAAAGCTTCATAGAAGTAGAATTAATGGCAGAGCTATATATATATATATATGTTAATATAACATTTATAGTATATTAATTACTATAAAGTGTAGTTTTTTTGTGTAGATAATGTGAGTTTATTACTTTTGGAAATCCATATTTTATATATAATTTCAATAGAACAGAAGAGTTCCAGTAAACAGTGATGGTGATAAATGGTGCAGCAGATGTGGACTCAGCTGATCCAGCAGGAGGCAGCACTCACCTGAACACAACAACATCCATCTGCAGCTGTTTGTTCACACAAACAGGATCAATACACAGCAGGAAGAACATGATCAGTTTGATCTGATGAAGTGATCAGAGGGAATCAGATATGAA
Source organism: Thunnus albacares (assembly GCF_914725855.1). Taxonomy (NCBI): domain Eukaryota; kingdom Metazoa; phylum Chordata; class Actinopteri; order Scombriformes; family Scombridae; genus Thunnus; species Thunnus albacares. Next base: position 1,610,432 of record NC_058126.1, read on the forward strand.
AGCTGCAACCTGTTATCAATTAATCTGATTATTTTATCTCTTATTATTTGTGAGGTTTTATCCGACCAACAGTCCTAAAACCTCAAAGATAATCTGTTTATTATCATAGAGGAGAATTAAATAGAAAATATTCACATTGGGAAGCTGGAACCGCCTCAAAAAAGTGCTGATTAATTGATGATCAATTGATTAATTGACTAATCGTTGCAGTTGTAAAGTTTATTAACACAGAATATTCTGTCATAAAATACTAAACTGAATGAAGGCGGACAAACAAACAGAAACCAATAAGACAAAAGAACTTCAGCAGAACCAACACAGAGCTGATCCAGTAAACCAGTAAAACCAGTAAAACCAGTGTGTCTAGACCAGCTTTGAACTACATGTGTCACCTCCCACCACAAACCTTTCTATCAGACAGTCAACCAACTAAGAGCAGAGAAGCTCCGGATGATGATGATGATGATGATGATGATGATGATAGGCCAGTGGGTTGCATGACTGGTACGCACAGGTGGAAACCAGTTAGCTGACGGCAGCTGGAGACAGAAAGAAAACAGAAGGGAACTAAAATCCCTCCAGAGTTGATGCTGTAACTGGGATTCAAACCAGTTACTGAAACAGAAACTTCTGATTGGATCATTTTCCTCAATAAATAAATCAATAAGTTTGATTTTTTTTGTCTTGTGTTTAACTGGGTTCCCTTTAAAGACGTTTATGATTCATTTTCTGTCAGTCGACTAATTGACTAAACAATATATTAACATGTAAATTAAAGATATAAGTGAAGGAAAATCTCAAAAATGTCACATTAAAGCAGTCTCACGTCTTCAGGGACGGTCAGAAGGTGACAGTTGTACATTCTGAAGTCCAGACCGGGGATGCAGCAGCAGGACCAGGTCCAGGAGGATCCAGCCTGGACCACAGTCTGGACTCTGATCCAGACAGACAGAAACAGTCGATGTCTGATTGTTTGATCTGCAGCTGAAAGGTTTCGGTCGCTGTGACCTCGCTCTGCTCCGCCGCTTTGAAGCCTTGAACAGGAAGCAGGACGAGTTGTGGCCCCTGCGGGTCACCGTACTTAAAACTCTTCAGTTCTATTGTCGTCAGATTTAACAATGCCGTCCTGAGCTTTGGGACGTCCAGCCGGTCTGCGGAGGCCTTTCAGGTCTTATTTATTTATGAGGGACGTCACAGAGCTTTTCATTTTTTTCTCTGCAGCCTCCCCCCCGGAGGACCCGAACACAAACCCCCCGTAGTATAAATCTCAGCGCGGCCCCCTGCCTGGATCTGGACTGTAAGCAAGAAACAAGATACAGAAATGAGTGAAGGTACCTGTCGCTGCCGTGACAAACGCCGCGCAGTTTTTACTGCGAGCAGGAAGCGGCTGAAGGCTTGTGTTCCGACCGCAGAGACCAACGTTTGTCCTGAAAAGTGAATAAAACATCCAACAACACTTTATAGTCCGGATCCACATTTACTAAACTTCTCCCGTTAATCATCTCACGACCCCTCAGATTTATCTGCTGACCCTTTGGAGGGGCCCCGACCCCTAGGTTGGGAACCACTGGACTGAACCAGCTAACTGTATATAAAGTGAAATTCCAGCTCGGAGGTCAGATGTGAATGTTTTCTGGTCTATTTAGTCTTCAGTCTTTGGCATTTTTCACCATTTTCAGACGTTTTTAGGGAACAACTGAGAAAATAATCAACAGATTGATGATAAATCATCGTTAGTTGAAACCCTCGTTATGCGACTGGGGAGGCGGGAAAACTCCGGGGTCCATCTGGTGGTCAGGTGCTGCTGGATGGGGAGGATACATGAATGAGGAACAGATATACAAAAATGTGTTGTTGGTCAAAACAAAAAGTCTTCACACTGGATCAGATGGTGTTTTTGCAGTGTGTGTGTGTGTGTGTGTGTGTGTGTGTGTGTGTGTGTCTCCCCAGAGTTCACTGTTACACTTCACCTTTGACCTCCAGCGACGGCAGACACACAGGATGACTGGAACAGCCGGAAACACCACATTCATTTTTAACTGTGTGTGTGAGAGAGTGAAGGAGGAGGTGGATGGAGAGGAAACAGGGATGTTTTGTCGTCTACTGTTGATATTTATCACCGAGCTGCCTGTGATTACTGTGATTTATAAAGGTTTGAAAAACAAGACGAGAAACAGCTGCGACACGACATTGAAACTGTGAACACAGAACGCAGAGGTTCGAATAAAGGGAATTAAACTCTCACATCAATCTAACCCTAAAAAATATCCTCTATGGTGAGAATTCCTGGTTCCTGCAAAGAAATACGTTTAAAATAACTCTTCATGTCTGTCTGAAACCAACAGTCAGGAGCCCAAATGAACATTGAAGCTGTTAAATCATTCGTCCTGTTCATACTGACCATTAGAAGATCCCTTCATAATGACCTTAATGAAGCTTCAGCGTCCAAATGAGTCAAATCAAGTAGATATCTTTCAACGTTACAGTCTTTTTAGTGCCAAAGTTCCTCTTTTTGTTACTATACTTCCACCTGCAGCTCAACAGGGAAACACAAAGACTGTAAATGTGTCAGATATCCACCTGATATGACTAACTCAGACTGCTGAAGCTGAATAGAAGCTTCACACAGACTTTTAATATCCAGTATGAACAGGAGGAATGATTACAGTTCACCTGACTGCTGGTTTAACTGGAAACACTGGGAACCATTCACTGTTTTGGCAACTTAGAGACAACATCTGACATATTATCATCTTATAAAGTAGAGCGTCTAACATGTCAGCAAACAGCAGAGAAACATTATAATCCCGTTAAAAGTGACAGTTGTGACTTCTGGGGTTCCTCAGGGTTCTAGTCTTGGACCTTCATATTTTAAATGTTCATGTAATATGTAATTCCAACTTATGTGTCCACCAACCAGCTGACCTTTCCTCTGTTTACTCAGACACACACACAGGTCCTCCTACTGAAACAGTAAAACAGATCCGAATCATGCATCCCAGAAATGTCAACTGCAGACAAATGAATGAGCATGAATTACTTAGAGAGGAGTTAAATTTCTAAAATGTATAAATGCCTGGTAGATGGAAGTACAGAAACATCTGCAGGACGTCTGGAGGCATGGAGAGACGATCTACAGGAAGACATCCCAATAGAAAAAGCACAATCGAGAACTACTAACACCCGCCTGAAATTACTACAATATAACTGGTTGATGAGAACATATATAATAACAGATATAACGGCGCCGTACCTGATATTTGTATTAAATGTGAGAAGGAAAAAGGTACCTTTTTTCCATTGGCAATGTACAGAAATACAAAAATTCTGGCAAGAAGTTAAACAAATGGACTCAAAATATTACACATTACACAGATTCAAGTACCCTTAATTCCACAGCTGTTTATATCAGGTTTACATCCGGATAATTTGAAACTTACAAAGAATCAACGAATATTTGCAAACTTAAGTGTGTTAATGGCAAAAAGAGTAAATAGCTCTCTGATGGAAAAACACCAGGAGACCAAGTATAAGCAGGTGGTTGTCTGAGCGATCCATAACTCTCCCTTTAGAGAAAATTACCTTTTCCATAAAACATCAACAACATCATTTTCAGCAGATTTGGGACCGTTTTTATTCACTATGTATCAAGAACAGACTTGTCAAGTGTGATTAAAGAACCTGGAGACGTGTGAACAGTGGCTGGTAACGGACTATAAGCATGATCCCAACCCCCAACCAGGACCTGGAATAATGTGGGGGGTTGACATGTTCGTTCAGTGTATGTAACTGTATTACTTGATATTTCTTCGTTATGTTGTGAAAACAATAAAAAGAATGTTGGTAAAATGAAAAACAGATCAGAACCTTCAAAAATGATCCAAATGACAGTTAAAGAACAATTAATACGAGTGTTTAGACACAAAAACTACTTTGTTAAAGATGTTTTTATTGATTTTGTCGACTGACTGTCAATAATAACTTGTGGGGTTCCTCAGGGTTCTAGTCTTGGTCCTTTATATTTCTGGTTAAAGCTACATTGATTATTTGTCCACTTGGTGGCGGCAGAGCAAACTGAAAACATCTGAAATAACCGACGGCCTGTGAAGGTTTATACAGGAGAAGTTGAAAACTGATCTACTGGCCGAGTGGACCAGTGGGAACAGATGTTATGTTGGACGCTGTATTATCAGTAAATAAAGTAGCCTGAGTGGCCGTCGAAGTCTGTTCTCTTCTTCCCTTTAGCTCTGTTTTGGTCTCCACCAACATATCTGTCTATTCAGCTGCTAAATGTTTCATCTCTCCAGCGACTCTCTGACTGTGTCTGCCTGCTGTTTGCTGCTGGACAGGAAGTGTACACCAGATATTTATGATTCTTTCTCCAGAGAGGTCGTCTGCAGTCCTGAGTGGCAGCGAAAGGAAATTTCGGTTTCATCACTTAGATCCAGACTTGAAATACCTCAACAACTGTTTGATGGATTGCTGTGTAATTTGGTAGAAACATTCATGTTCATCAGAGGACGAATCCTGCTGACTTTGGTGATCCTCTGACTTTTCCTCTAGCGCCACCATGAGGTTGACTTTTGTGTTTCAGGCTGAAATATCGGATGGATTGTCATGAAATTTACAACAGATCTTCAGGGTTCCCAGAGGAAACTTTGACTTTTCCTCTGACGCCACCGTCTGGTCAACATTTGATTTTCTCTTATACTTTTGGTTTGGCTAGCATGTTAGCATTTAGCTCAACAGCCTCACAGAGCTGCTAGCGTGGCTGTAGACTCTCAGTCTTCTTTTGTCATTGTGTGGAAATGTTTCTATCAGACTTTGAAAGGTTAAAAACAGCTTTTTACTAATTTCTCAAACTCTTGAGGAACATGTGACTGTGGAACAACAGCTGCTCAGATTGATTACAGAGCGAGTCTTTAGAGGAAGTCTGTTATATATTCCTGCACAATAGTGTTACAGTTTGGGGAATAATTACTCTGTCAGAATCAGATCACATACGCCTCCAGTTCCTTTAAATATGGGTGAAGAGAGAGCAGGTTTGTGTGCGCTGTCTGTCAGTCAGTGTGTGGTCTGTCGTGGGGGTTTGGACACATCCTTCAAATGAAATACTAGACAGGTGTTTGGAAAAAAACTGCTGCCAAGTCTGCACTTTTACCATCCGCTCATCCCCTTCTTTTCCTCTTTTTTCCCTCCCCCACCCGTCAGTCACATCGCTCCACCTACGCCCCACCAGGGTTTTCTCTTCGTTTCCGCCGTTCTTTCTGTCTTTCAATGAATCCCATTTTTATTGGATTTCTTTCTCCTGGCATTCAATTCACAGTGTTTTTTGGGGGAATTTTCTCATTTCTCATTACAGAAAAATAGAAAAACACGTCTGGCAGACATGTATCTGAAGTTCTTTAGAGCTTGACCGAGTTCATCTTGTAAATTATTCCAAAGTTTTACTAAGTAATGAGTTGACTGCAGGGACACTGAGGGTGATGAAGATGACAGAAGGTAAACAGGAAGTTTACCGAGGATAGAAAACGTCTTTCAAAACCTGTGGATGTGTGTTTGACAGGAGCTTTGTTTCTAAAATGGTTGTAAACATAAATCCTCTGCCGGTGTTTTAAAGCTCAACTGTGAACTATGTGGAGTCAGACGACGTCCTCACTGACGCATCTTTTTTCTCTCCGTCCACTAAATCGGAGCTTTGTAGAAACGTTGACGTATCGCTGGCAAAAACAGAGGAAGAAACACGACAATAACAACAATGGCGGACGGCTTCAAGCCAGTGTTGTTCTGTTTATTGTCTACTTAGAGTTAAACGCAGCCGTCGACCACCTTTCTCTGCTCAAACTGTTGGAATCTGCTGCAATAATGACAAACGGAAACAGCGTACCATTTCTTCTTCGCTGGTTTTCTGTGGCGGCTTGTCTGTTCTCCGCACATGCCCAGTAGGAGGAGTTTTATCTTGGATGAGTTGAAACTCGCAGCGTTTTATTAATTTAGCGGGTTTGATGTAGATGTAAAACTTGTAGAGTTTTCTTATAAACAAACAAAAAGTTTTGTTTACATTCAGTGTTTCTCACTAAACCGCCTGCTGTGTATGTTTGACGTCTAACTAATGTGTTCAATACATTTCCTGCCTCATTAAAAGTCAATTTACTGAACTTTTTACGCAATTTAATGTAGAACACCACAATGTAAAAATGCTCATTACTTCAGTAAAATGTGGAAACAAACAGAACAGTTTTAAAGTAATTAAATCCTGTGAAAGGACTCAGTTTAAAAACATTAATCTTGTGTTTTTTTACAGTGTAACAGTCTCTCTCTCTCTCTCTCTCTCTCTCTCTCTCTCTCTCTCTCTCTCTCCTGTGGTTTGGGTGTAACTGTATATCAGCTGAGCGACTGTCCAGGAACCAATCATACGAATCGGATGACGGGCGCTCCCTGAAGGGACCAATCATCAATCAGTCGCCGTGGCACCGGCCCGATGACCCAACATCTGTCAGAGAGAGAGAGAGAGAGAGAGAGAGAGAGAGAGAGAGAGAGAGAGAGAGAGGAAGTCCTTCAGCTCTTCTTGAAAATGATTTTTTATTTTTCATGTTTTCCGACTTTTAGCCACGTCAGCAGCGTCGTGGAAGAGATGGAAACGTTCCTTCACACTGAAATATCTCAACGACTGTGTAGAAACGTTCATGTTCAATAATAATAATAATAATAATAATAATAACAGTGACGTCGACTACAGCGCCATCATCAGTTTGACTTCTTACTTCTTTATTGTTGAGTTCACTTTAACTTTATTAAGTTATCTCTTATACAGTCATGTTAAAGACTGTGTTTGTGTATTTATGTAATTACTTTGCATTGATTCAACAATATTACTGAGTTTTTATTCTGCAGCTGATCACATGATCACATCAGAACACATTCAGACATTTCTTAGTAATTTATAAGCTGATATTCATAATGAAGGGAGCTCAGATCATTCTGTTTGTACTCTATATGATTGTTGGCATGTGTGTATTTGTCCTGTGTTGTTATTTTCATGCTGTTTGTGTTTTAATTAGTGTGTAATCACCTGAAAATAAGAATCGTTGTGTTTTCTGTTTCTACAGTAGCCAGGTTCATTCATTTTATAATTTTCTGAGTAATTTTCAGGTATTTTAAGTTTTTATGAAATTTTACAATTTGCTGCAAATGCTAAGAAAATATATATATACTCATTATGTCTCATTATGTCTCATTATGTTATGTCTTCATATGTAATTTGCAAAAAAAAAATCTTAATTAGGACGTTTCTTTGACAGGGTTATATAATGTGGTGTAAACAGGAAATGTGCTCATTACAGAGTTTTAATAAACAACTTAATATTCTAATATGTAGTTTGACACACTGAGTATTTTCTGTCAGTCAAAGAATTAAGAGTCTCATTTATTAAGAATTTTTAGCAAATTAACAACACAAACATAATGAATCTTATCACTAAAACAACTGAACATTTTTTTCAGTTTTTTCTTATAATTTGTACCAAACTGCAGCCTCCTCTCTGCGAACTGTTAAATACCTTCAGATTACTCCTTGCTCAGTCCTCGCCGTGTTTCTGCAGTGATGACGGCGTTTAAACTGAGCTGACTGACACGCTGGAAGAAACCGGCTAGCCTAGCGACATTAATGCTAACAACAACAAACAACCCAGAATGCATCACTCTCCGCAGGTTCTCCCTCCTTTCAGAACGATGACCGCACTTTTTCAAACGTTACTTCCAGAGATTTAAAGAAAAGGAGACGATAGAAGGATGAGAGCAAAACAAACAATAAGATCAACGAATGAGGAGAAAAATCTAAAAAAAAAAAATGGAAAGAAAAAGAGATAAACATGAAGTAGAGACGAAAGACTAAATACATGACAGACGTGAGGAAAAGAAAACAGAGAAAGTGGAAATAAAGTTTTAATTAGATCAGAATAAGAAAATATCAATAACAGGAACAAAGAAAAACAAGTGAAAAGAAGAAGTGGAAACAGGAAGCAGACGATGGAGGAAAAAAAAAGTAAAGCGCCGTCCGTCTTCATCCTCCATTAGATGAGATCTCCATCAGCTGCTGATGGATGGTCGTCAGGAGAGACACCGGCCTCCAGAGGTCAAAGGTCACCGTGCTTAAAAAAAAAAAAACAACAAAAAAAATCCCCCCTCACCTGAAAACGTCTCAGAGCTTTCACTCACACTCTCCTGTCTTCATCTGTCTCCTACTTCCTGTCACGCTTCTGTCTTTCTGCAGCGCTGCAGTTTCCTGTAACGAGTCCTGAGAACCAGAGAGAGAAAGTCTTTAGCTTATGTCCCAAATCCATTTAGGGAACACGAAGTATTAAATGGAGAGCCACGAGTCATTAAATCCAGAGCGGAGTGAACCATGTGGTCATTAAAATGTAAAAGGTTTCATCGTCTGGCTGCTGCTGCTCAGACGCTGAGCTGTGGATGTGAGATGTTACCTGTGAGTGTTAAATGTGACCACAGCAGCAGCAGCAGCAGGAGTTCAGGTGAAGTTCATCAGGGGACTCGACGGTATGTAGGACGTTGTTGTTGACGTGTAACCAAACATCCACACATCACCTCATAGATCAACACTGATGTACAGTGAGCTCCTCTGAGAGATGATGCTGCGGGGGGGGGGGGGGGGGGGGGGTGTGAACAGGTTCAAAGCGAAAGAACCAGAGGAAGAGATAATGCTGCGTTCACATCCGCTGGGAATATCCGTCGGAACGGCTTCGGCGGGTTAAAAGCGCCGACTTGGAAGAGTTTTGTTTGAACTGGTTTGAAGCGTCAGACTGGAGGTTTCTCTGCCTTTAACTCCACCTGACCTGCAGCTGCAAAGCATTCTGGTCCTGATCAATGGACACATGTATGTATTTATATTTGTGGCTGATAGACTCGGTCCATGTAATGTACGACAGCCACCTGCAGCATCATTGATCTGAACATACAGCTGATAAACTGCACAGACTGAACCTGAATGTCCGTGACGCGTTCGCTGTCATCACGTCAAACTCTAGCCAGGAGATATAAATGAGACGGGGAATGAAGACCTCAGGTGTTTCCATGGAGATGAACTGAAATTCCTGAACCTGTAACTGGTCTCAAAGTGTTTTTCTGAGCAGTTCTCAAAGGGACATATTCTGCTTTATGTTATTTATATCCTGCTCTGATGTCAGTAACTAGAAGGTCACGTAAATGGAGTGGAAGTATAAAGTGTCTTTTAATTTATCAACCATTATTATTATTATTATCATTATTATTAATATCATCTCAGAGATGAACTTTCTGTCACCATCCTGTTTTTCTTCATCAGATGACTTTTCTGTGTTGAGGAGTTTTTTAAGTTTGTGGTGATTTCAGGCGAGTTTCCCTCCTCACGTCTGCTGATCCGACTCTCAGCGGCGAGGTGCACTGAACCAATCAGATCGATGCGTCTCTAGGTTCACTTCCTCCAGAGTTTAATCAGAGCAGAAAAAGAAAGAAAAGAAGAGTTAGATTCACCTGAACCGGCCTTCAAACGTTAAACCAGGACACCGAGGAGGAGGAGGAGGAGGAGGAAGAGTATGAGACAATAAGTTCACAGCAGATGTTGTATAACAACAACAAATGAATCATAAATATTTATTTTAAATGTACTAGAATCTATATTTTAATATGTAAACATGAACTCGATTTCATGCTGGAAAAAAACAAAACATTAAAAATAAAACAAGACTCAGTGAGAGGACTTTTAGTTTGAAACAGATACAGGAAGTGGCAGCATTAAGCCGACCAATGGTGTAACTTCATCACTCAGTCAGTTTCGGTTTATTTGCTCCGGGCGCCGCAAGTGAATCCGTCCAGCAGAGCAGATAAAACAGACAGGAAGTCAGACACAGTCGGCATTGAGCATCCGGTCCTATTTCAAAATAAAACAACACCAATGAAGGACTGTCGGTGACGTATCGTAACCGCAGAGTCTATGATTATGAGGCTGCAGGATCGCCTCGGCCAATCAAATGTCAAATGGTTGGTTTGATCTGAAGACGGCCATTGATTGGCGACCTGTCCAGGTGAACCCCGCCTCTCGCCCCAACGTCAGCCGAGATTGGCTCCTCAACGACCTTCTAGAGGATAAACGGTAAAGAAAATGGAAAATCAATCAATTAGCTCTAAATAATATCAATAACTGATTCTCTTTTTAAACTGAACTTCAGCTTCAAGACAAAAATATCTTTATTTATTTCTTTAACATTTATTTTGAAAGTAAAACAGTATTTTCCTGACAGAGTCTTTGGGATGCAGATCCTGGATCCGGTGATGGTTCTGACCTGGCTGAGGAGACGCCGCCCGTCCGCCCACCAGAGACTCTCCTCGCTCTGCAATCAGCTCGCTTCACATTTACATTCAGATGAGCGCACCGCCGCCGCCGCCGCCGCCGTCGCCGCTCGTGAATGTAAATTTACCCAGAGATCAGCTGGGGACCCGCGTTGATTGAAGAGGGAGGAGGAGGAAGAGGAAGAGGAAGAGGACGGTGATGTCGCACCTGTCCTCACATGACATTTACAAATCAGAGAAGCAGCTGCTGTTTAATCAGAGTTTTAAAGTTTTAAGCCTGATCTGATGGGAAATTAACTCTTTAGCTGAACGACACGTGAAGCAGGAGGCGTCACGGTAACACGTCGTGACCTCTTGACCCCTGAGGACAAACAGGAGAACTGCAGCTTGTTATAACGTAGTTCAGTCATCTCTCTACTGGTTCAACATGTAGTCAAAGTGCTGAATAAGATCATTGTTAAACTGATCTGATGTGTCCCATGTTTTCCACAAGAGAGTCACTGTAGAGTCCTCTTCATCCTCTTCATCCTCTTCTTCATCCTTTATCCTCCTCTAAAGGAGATTTAGGCCCCGTTTACACCTGATATTAAAATGCATTCTTGTTTTCTCAGCTGTGCCCACTTTCTGACCACATCTCAATATGTTAATTAGCACAGTCTGCGTATAAAGATGGCCGTGGCGAGGTGTGACGTCACCCGTTGGTTTCATTGGAGCCCAGAGTTGCAGCTTCTGGTCGGCGCCAGGAGCTTCCAGATAAGGAGTGCAGGGTGTTGCCTGTCACGCTCTGGAAACACACGCCCCGCTACCTCGGAACCAAGCTAACATTAGCTTACTGGGAGCACTGAGCACTGCGGACTTGGGCTAACGTTAGCTACTTTAGCTAAATTGTGCTAACAGGGCAGGTGTCGTAATCAAACAACATTAAACCAGTGAAATATTGTGACAACAGTCCGACTCAGTGTGAGTCTCAGAGCCAGCTGTCAATCACAGCTGTCAATCAACGTCCACACGGCAAACATTAACGCTACGATAAGATCTTATTAACGGAGCAATAATTTCCAAAATGACCACCAGCAGAGTTATTAGAGGAGCTGAATGTAGAGACTGAGACCAGAATGACTCGTTGAAAACAATGATTGACTCAGTGTTTCTAGACAGAAGTCAGTCAGTGGAACTAGTTCAACATGAATCATCAAACAATTGAAAGAGTTTAATAGGATTTTATATAAAAATATTTTAACAGTGAACCATTAACACAGAGGAGAGCAGGATTAGAGCTGAAAAGTGCTTTTTATTTTTTATCAGGTGTCTCGGCCTCCAGTTCCTCCTGGAAATATGGACTAAAAAACGTGTCATCAACCCAGACTTCAGCTTCGGAAACCTTTGTGTGACATCACAGACCGCGAGTCCACGTTTCTGTTGTCTCGGTTTTTATAGTCGGGGGGGTTTTATAGAGCTGTGGCCCTCACAGTGACCTGGAGGTAAAACCGCCGGTCATCTCAGGTCTCACGCTCATCATCGAAAAAAAAAAAAAAAAAAAGAGAGAAGAGCTCAGTGAGATTCAGAGACTCGACTCACCTCGACGTGACTCCTCTCTGCGGGCAAACCCACTGACCCTGCAGAGGAAAATCAGACGGCAGATTCTCCTTCGTTTCCTTCCTTCCTCCTCCTCCTCCTCCTCCTCCTCCTCCTCAGGCGAGTGGAGGGAGTAATGACTCACACACCAGCGGCCAGCCGCTCTTTCAGACGCTCTGCACAGCTTCTGGTTCACTGACTTTATAGCCGTGTGCTTTGAATCACACGGCGATAAAGCTTGGAAGTGTGATCTGTTACCCAGAAACTGGAGGAATTTTTCAGGCTTTTTCTCATCAGTGTTGCTGTTTTCCATTAACACGGTGGTTAAACTGGGAACCTCCCAGTACACGACAGACTAAAACACGCTTCGTTTCTCCGTTAAGATTCACTCCTCATTAAAAATACCACCTGTTGAAGCAGTGAGGCTGAGGAGGAGGGTGACGAAGAGCTTTGTTTCTGGGTTCATTGACTTTGTGCCGGTTTATTAACGAGTCGCTCCCAAACTCGTTGTGAGTTTCTACTTGTGATCTTGTCACAGGTTGTATGTTGATGAACTTTCCCAGATCGTCTCACTGGAATCATTTTTAAGATTAAACTCTCCAGGATTTCTAAAAAACAAAGAACAAACTGGAGAAAAATCACAAAATTAAACTAATTTTGTACAGCAAAAATATCCCGTTGATCATCTCTTGACAGAGTTGGGCAAGTTACTTGATAATTCTAATTAATTACTGATAACCCATCACTCATTGTAAAATTATATTACTTTTTAATCTGTTGCTTTCGTTAATAACCCTTCAGCTCCGTCAGAGTCCTCCACAGCCACACGCTGCATCATTTGTATTTAACACGTGTAGAAATAGAAAATGAGACGTTTGTGGTTTAACAAGCAGGCAGGAAACAGTCTGGAAGGATCCAACAGCTAGCGTTAGCATAGCCTCAGCTGCATGAGTCACACACCTGAACTCTGAACTAAACCAGCGTCACGTGACTCCTGGACATAAGCCGAACCCGTCGCTAACGGTAGCAAGCTAGCTAAGAAAAACAACACGAGAATAAGAAACGGCTCCAAAGACTAATAACAGCATCATGTTTTCAGTCTCCAGAGAGCAGTTCTGTGTGACTTTGTACTAAAGTTATTTACAATAAAGTCCAGAGGTTGTTTATCTGCAGCACAACAAGCTGGTGAAGCTGTAAACAGAACTGTGTTCCTGCACATGCTCAGTAGCGTCTGCATTACACAGAACTACTCTCTGGAGACTGAAAACATGATGCTAAGCGTACCCGTAGCTAACGTTAGCAAGCCAGCTAAGAAAACACAACATGAGAATAAGAAACAGTTCCAAAGTCTAATAACAGTGATCATGTTTTCAGTCTCCAGAGAGCAGTTCTGTGTAATCCTCTTGACTTTGTACTAAAGTTATTTACAATAAAGTCCAGAGGATGTGATCTGCAGCACAACAAGCTGGTGAAACTGTAAACAGAACCGTGTTCCTGCACATGCTCAGTAGCGTCTGCCTTACACAGAACTACTCTCTGGAGACTGAAAACATGATGCTGTTATTAGTCTTTGGAGCCGTTTCTAAACAAACTAACGTGACCAAACTCTTCATGATGAAGGAACATGTGACCCAGTGCAGCGATGTGACTCACTGACGTGTTTTTAATCAGATATATCAGCTTTGATACACACACAGTACTGGTTAGTAGATCAGTTCATTGTTGGTTTGATTCACAGTTTATTTGAGTTTAAATCTCTTTAATCTTTTCTGTTATGTTGTTCTGTCATTTTATGTTTTTTTTATTGCATGTTTTTGTACGAGATGTGTGATATAAATAAAGTTTTTATTATTGTAAATCTTTGGTAAAGTTTGGATCAGTGCAGCTTGTCGACTTTCTAAGTCAGTTTAATCTCTTTCTGGTCACTCGCTGTTTGCTTTCTTCTCCGGTCTCAGCGGTGACACCTGTGCCGAGGTGTACCAGTCCGCCCCCGCTCTCCTTCATTAAAGCCGCTGAACCGCTTCAACAAGCTGATACCGACTCACGAGGCGGCCGCAGCCTCGGCGGGGTCACGCCAGGACACACACACACACACACACACACACACACACACACACACACACACACACACGGTGGACGTTTGAAGTGGCTGGAGGTGTATAATAATTCTCTGTATTTCTGAGGGAGGCCTGCTCTGCTATGCATGAGGGACATTTACATTTAATGCAGCTATTCGACCTACATATGAAACGACTGAAGAGAGAGAGAGAGAGGAGAGAGGGAGAGAGAGGCTGGATGTGAGAGAAGGAGATGGAGAGAGGTGTTGAAAGAAAGAAAGAAAGAAAGAAGACGAGGATCCTGATGGAGGCTTTGAGTGACAGGCTGAATATGAATATGATTTTATCTTCTATACTGCAGCCTGAAGGTGCAGCGTGAACTGAACTGAACTTGAAGCCATCTCTCTCTCTCTCTCTCTCTGTCTCTCTCTCTCTCTCTCTCTCTCTCGTTTGATATGTGATATGAAGCATAAATATTTCCTCAGATTTTCTGGGATTACGGTTTTTAATTTAGCAAAGACGCCCTGACCTGGTTTCTCCCCCCCACCAAAAAAAAATTTCCAATGTGCAGCCAGAAAGTCAGACAGGCAGGAAGAGAGTCAACAGTTCACCTGGTCAGTTATTAGCCAACCAGCAGCTCGTTGCCAGGCAACAACTGTCTGACCTTAATCAGTTAACTGATCGACAGAAGCAACTAATCTGATAATCAATGATTCAGTTTAAACAGAAAATGCTTGTTTTCTTCTTCTCTTAAGACTGTTATAACTGAATATTTTTAGTTTCAACGCTTTATTGGCGAATGATGATTGAACCATAAACAGACAAAGATCAATAGACGTGTATGTCAATGTACATTTGACCTGAAGTTTTCAACAGTGTGACCCAGCAGGAACTCTCTCCTGAGTAAACACAGGTGTTTGCTTCAGAGAAGATGGAGCTTTAGAGGGAAGTCCAGTCGACGGACCAGATGCAAATATCAGAACCTTTTCCGAGGTGAGCCGGTACGATTGTCCTCCTGAAGACAGAAGAAAAAAACCGAGTTAGGAAAAGTCAAATTCAATGTTTTTCCCCCACAGAGTTTTGCAAAAATCTCCAGCAGCTAATCCGTCTTTAAGAGAACAGTTTTGTTCTCCTGCATCTGTTGGTGCAGAGGGCTACGAGATCTGCTGCAGCCTGGATGTTTTTTTAAGGTTCTTCAGCATTTTAGACCCTTTTTAAATCTGCAAAACATAAATGAAATAAATTAGAAATTGCATTCAAAGTCTCAAAGATATTCAGTTTACTATTCCAACAAATTACTACATTTGAGAAGCTGGAACATAAAACGTTTGCCTTTTTTTCTTGAAAATGGACGATTATCAAAATAATAGGCCAATTAATTTTCTGTTGATCAACTAATGGAGTAATCATTGCAGCTCTAGATGGATCATAGAGTACGTCAAGATAAGGATGGTCAAAGACTGATTACCACTGAAACAACAGTAAGACATCAGTTTATCACCAAGAGCATCATTCATGACAGTAAATGTTCACTACTGAATAAAATTACACAACGACAGAACAGGAATTTCATCAGTGCATCGACATTTTAAAACTTAATGCTAACGGTGAGAGGTGCTGTTTATTTAATTTGGAGAATTAAAGTGCTTTATTCAAATGTTCAGTCACATGATGTATTTGGATCATCACCACAGAAACAAGATGAGCAATTTAAAGTGCAGCAGATCAATATAATGCATGCTAACATGCCAATATTGATTTGCACTCCGGTACTGGGAACCATTCCCGTTCAAGAATCTCTTCTGTCACCAAATTTATCTGGTTTGCGAATAACCACGGTCCACTTAGCCTTCCATTTCTCTCAACAAGTCATCAAGTGGAACACTAAAAAAATGTCATTTGTTGTCAAACCTGTCAGAGTCTGCCCCCCCCCCTCACCTGTTGCTGTGGGAATCATCCAATCATTCAGTCTCACTCTCTGCTCTGCCACACCCCTCATTAGTTCAACCACCTTCACCTGGCGCTCCCACCTGCTCATCATCTGCAATCAAGCCAGTATATAAGCTGCCTCGGCCCACTCCCTCCTTGTCAGATTGTCTATGCTACTATGCTCAGTCATCTTGCTTTCTTCACTGGACTGCCTTCCTGGTTTCTGATCAGCTTGTCTTCGACCGTCGCTCCTCATCTCTGCCCCGGTAAACCCACCAGCCTTCTGTCCCTGACTCTGAGTTCTGCCTGCCTGTTCCCTGGTCTTTGTCCGCTGTGGGAGTGGAAGATCGGGGTTCAATTTCCGGTGGAGTCATACTCATTAGAACTGTGTTTCTCCGACCGTGCTAATATTGCCTTGACATCGTGTGAAATAAAGACTGCAAAGTTATACCAGTGTCATTTGTGCTGCTATTGGGTCCATCCTATACCCGTTACACAAACCAGTAAAGTCTTCTAATCTATCTGATCTTAATCTAATGTAGTAAAACAACTGTCATCCTCTCAGCTGTCAGTGCTCTAGCATGTATATACAGTATTAAACGGTTAAAGACAGTGTTTGCAGACAGTTTGAACAGAGTTTGACATTAAGACCAGTAAAGAATACATTTTATTAAAGCTGTTCTACATATTCTAATAAAGATACAGGGAATATACAGTATTATGACATTTGTTTTCTATTGTTTTAGCTGCACTCTAACACATTTGATTTCAAACAGAACAAAGACTATAAGGTTTAATTGCCAATGTGTTCATATCCACATTGGGTGTGAAAAAGCTCCTTTTATATGTATGATCTCAAATTTAGGACGACGCAGCAGCCAAATATTCCTAAACATAAACCCAAAGCAACCAGGAAGCATTTCTGGGCTAAAAAGTTGAATCTTGTTGACTGGCCAAGTCTGTCACCTGACTTCAATCTAACTGAACATGTGCTTTATTCCTTACAGTCAATTCAGTTTTATTTATAAAGCATCAAATCACAACAGACGTTATCTCAGGGCACCTTCCACATAGAGCAGGTCTAGACTGGACTCTTTAATTTACAGAGACCCAACATTCCCAGTTTGTCTCCAGTCTTCACAATGCACAGAGGTTTAGTTTGTTGTCCATGCTGATGTGCTGTTTGGACGTCCTGGATATGTCCTGCTGTTTGCTGTAAGAGGACATCTGTGGCTGCTTCACTAATGAGTCTCCCTTTTGTCCAGTTGAGACTCTGCTGCACGGTTTCCATTGTGCAAGATATAAAGCAAAACTGCAAATACAACATCTGTAGGGACCAAACACACAGCTACGAGTGGTTCAGGCTAACAGTGTAAACAACCCGAGGCTTGTTTTTAGCTAGCTTTGCCTGAACCAACATTACTTCAGTGCTTTACTTCATAGTCAATTTCAAATAATGTTACAGTGAATGTCCTGAAAAATATGATCCAACTCAATGAGTTATTTTGTGTCAATTAAGTTTTTTTTCAGAGCCAACCTAGTAGCGTTAGCTAATTTCTTAGCTAACGTTACACCATTGTATACCACATTAGCTAGTGTTTTGCAAACATGTTTTCCGATGAATAACTTGTGAGAGGACTGTTCTCCACATGTCTGAAGTTTAGCAAATGTCTTGCTGTTGTTATAAAATACAATATAAGTTAGTTGAAAAGGCAAACATGACGTCACCAGTAGTCTGTCTCCTATATTTCCATCAGATGAGAAATCAGCTTAACTGATGTCTACAGGTGTTTTTCACAATTGCAAGTCACGACATTAAAACCTCAAAGTCGCTCCTTTGATGGGGTCTAACATCACAGATACAGCAGCTAGCAGCTCGTTGTCAGACAACAAACTGAAAAGCTTCTCTGAGACATATTCACTGTTGACGCTGCTAGCTTGATGTTAGCCGGCTGCTGTCTTTGAGCAGCTCCCATATTATGTTATTTACGTTTACTCTACTGGCACAAAGGATCATGGGATATGGGAGGAGTAGGAGTTTCCATTATTAAAAGTACAACTTTAATTACGTTCCACTGGTGTAAACAGAACGCACACTGGTGTCGTCGTCGCCGTACAGTCCAATCAGAGAACGCCCTCCGCTGGTCATACTGGGCAGGTGCATGGAGCGGCGTTCACAGACACCAACTGTTGTTTGCAAAGGTGTTAATAAAAGCCAGCTGGCGATATAAAACTATACTAAAACAACGAACGAAAGGGAAAGTGAGATGAATAATGACCTCATCGGGCTTTCCATACGTCGGTCTGAAGAGAGTGTGGACAGACTCTGACAGCGTGCTAGAGAAGGCTGCCGTCTCTCGTAGAAAGACCCTCTGAGGGTAAACTTAATTATCTCCAGCTGGAGGAAGAACATGGCATCGCTCTGCTGTGTGGAGTGATGTGGAGGGATGGGAGATTTCCAGGAAAAAAGTATTCGTCTTCTGGCCGGGAGCATCGAAACGCTGCCATATCAGTCTTTGCTGCACTACAGGGAGAGTGTGTGTTAACTGGATGTTTTTGACTGTTGACAGGTAGAGACACGGTGATACTGCAGGGAGGATAATGTAATTACTGTGTGCTCACTATGTTTCACTCACTGTTCATGAGAAACTGCTAAAAACACAAACGTAAAAGTAAATAAGCTGTCAGTTAAATGTAGTGGAGTGGAAGTATAAAGTAGCATCACATGGAAATACTCATAAAGTACAAGTACCTCAAAATTACACTTAAGTGGAGTACTTGTACTGTACTGTACACAACAAATATAGTGACAGCTGGAGCCTCAGAATACTTCGAAGACATAAAAAATAAAAATACATGATGGAAACTAAACTAAAACTCAAAATCTAATGACTATAATGTGACTAAAACTAATAAATACTGGTGCCAAAAGTGATTTCCAGCTCTGAGAAGTGTGATAAATACGAGGCCTGGTGAGGTTACTCAGTAAGAAATGATACCAGAGAAGAAATCTGTCACTTCAGGAAGAGTTCAGGCTGCAGAGGAGGAAAAAAAACACTCATCTATCTGCTTTTAAACCCTCCGCAGGTCTCAGACCAGCTCCTGATAGAGGAGCGAGGTGAAAGCAGGAGCATGACGTCCCAAAAACATTCATTTCATCTACATAATGCATCACAGCCTTTGATGACGGGCATGTTTAAATGAAGCTGTACGGGTCAGAGAGGCCTTTAGAGCTGCTTCTTTTACATTATGCATCACTGCGAAAGCTGCTGGATGAGTTTTAGGAGGAAGAGGAGGATGATGCTGTGAGGACTCACTGCTCTCTTTTAGATCACATTAACATCTTGACCACATGTCATGATGCAGTTGATGATGTCAGTCAGTCCTACAGTTTGGTCCAGAGGAAGATATCTACTGTACGGTGGCTCCAGAGGACAAACATTAAAGGAAGAAAAATGCTTCAAAACTAATTAATACACCGAAAGTGCCACAAAATGTGAACAAAACAGGCTGAAAACACGGAAATGCTCTTATGTTTAAGTTCAATATTGAGACAGTCAGTGAGGTTTATCCTCTATAAGGTTATTAGTTTAATGTTGGGTAAATGTTGGCTGATCTGTTCCACAGGTGTCATTTTCACCTGATATTGAAACCTGAAGCCTTAATCGACTCGACAGAAGACGGAAAACTGAGGAAGTGACATCCGGGATGTATCGAAAATGATCCAAGGAAGTTATTCAGACTTTTGTCGACAGCTTTCACAGTTTTTTTTATTTCAAAATTAACTTTATTATGATGTGTTACACACAAGAGGCCTCTCATCGACCTGAAACCTGCAGGCTTCAATCAACTTTTCCTCCATTTAGAGTGAAGTTGAAATAAAACGTCTGTTTCACTGTAGAACCGAGTGATCAGACTTCTCAATATTTTTACATGAAGTTAAGCTTTTCACACTTTCTCTTCATCTCTCTTGAATTCACAATGAATGACATCCTGTCGCTTCTCCATCGTCCGTGTGAAGAGGCAGTTTGTGTGTT
Source organism: Thunnus albacares (assembly GCF_914725855.1). NCBI lineage: Eukaryota > Metazoa > Chordata > Actinopteri > Scombriformes > Scombridae > Thunnus > Thunnus albacares. The sequence continues at coordinate 1,630,374 of NC_058126.1, forward strand.
GTTATTTTTAGAGCAGTCTGTATTTAAATCTCTGTTCGCTGCTTATGAAACTCCCCGTAAAAGAGAATAAAGTGTGTGTGGAAGGGTTTCAGAGGAGAGTTGCTGCCTCATCAGGCTCTTATTCTCAGTGTGTTTCTTACTTTTTTACTGTTTGTGCTCAGACGTTTCCCTGACGCTGCTGTAAAAACCTGCTTATCTAACCTTTGGCTGCCAGGTTTCACTGTTTTATAGAGCTCATATACAGCAGAAGAGCTTACCAACATGGAAACATTTCATTCCCGACCCGAACAGCAGAACAAACCCTGCTTACAGCGTTTATATATATATGCTTTCTGTGCTCTCTAACCCATGACGTCACCAACATACAGAAACTTTGAGCTCCTCCACCGAGCGTGAAATAGAGACCGACTTTGCGGGCTCGTAAATTGTTTGAGGTTTTTTTCTAAGTCCAATTCGGCCGTTTCCGCTGTGGCAGCACTCGCAGTTATGAAGCAGAAAATATGCCCATACTACTGGAAATTCCTGCTGCGCTCCGAGTTTGGAGACGCTCACTTTCCTGCAACCTTTTATTCATCCGGGGAGCGTCGACAGAGCGAACACAACCGCTTGATGGGAGGTAAAATAGACACTCCCAAAGAGTTTCTCGACTCTAAACAACAGAAAAGAAACTTGATTTATTCTGTAATGTCTTTATTTTCTGACTGTATGCTTTAAAATCTCAGTTTGCTTGTGTAAGTATCTTTTGTCACCACTGTACTGTGTAAATAATATTTATATGGACAAAGACAACACTGTCTAACATCAGACCATCAGAAAAACTGATGAGTTAATAAATGCTCAGTTTTACTTCCCAACAAAGATCATTTGGTTTGACTCCTCCATGCTGGAAATACTGAATCCTTGATTTATTTATTTATTTGTTGTTTGCATACAAGCAGGCACATTTATTTATTTATTCATTGGAGTAAACCTATAAAATGGAAACTCACCATAGTCTTTAGTGTTACTCATGTGCATCAACACCACCTAGTTAGCCTCTCTAAAACTACTGCACACTGCTACAAAATAATAATAATAATAATAATAATAATGATAAGGTGTTGGAATAAGAAGAAGAAATTAAAACAGCTGCAGTCAGACCGACCTGCTGGAGATCAGAATGCATTTATCAAACTGCTAATAGTTTAAATTTGGGACTTAAGTAGAGATTAAACCATTAGTTGATTAATTGATTAGTCGATCATAAAGAGGACTTACATGTTTACTTTTACTAACAAACCTGTGGTCATTGAAGAAGCTCCAGGACTCCATTAGGTGGATTTAGTGGCCATTAAGCAGGTTATTGAGGTTCTTTAAGTGGTTCTAGTGGTAATTTAGCAGGTTCTAGGGGTTGTTACACAGTTCTAGTGGTCATTAAGGAGGTTCTAGTTTTCTTTGCAGTGGTTCTACTTGTCCTTTAGGAAGAGATTCTAGAGGTCCAGTAGGTGGTTCTATTGGTCAATACACAGGTCCTTGAGGTCCTTTACATGGTTCTACTTATCATTTCATCATTGAGGAGGTTCTCTGCATCCTGTAAGAGGTTCTAGTAAATGGCAAATGGACTGCATTTATACAGAACCTTTCTAGTTGTCCGACCACTCAAAGTGCGTTTATGCTACATGTCAACATTCACACATTCACACACGTTCACACACTGATGGCAGAGGCCATGCAAGGTGCCAACCTGCTCATCAGGATCTAATCTGACACACACTCACACACTGCTGGCGTAGCCACTGGGAGCACATCTGGTTCAGTATCTTGCCCAAAGACACTTTGACATGCAGACTGGAGGAGCCGGGGATTGAACTGCCGATCTTCCAATTAGTGGACGACTCGCTCTGCGTCCTGAGCCACAGCCGCTCTGTAATAGTAGCAGTCACTATGTAGTAGTCACTAAGGAGGTTCTAGGCATCCTTTAGGTGGTACCAGTGGTTACTGAGGAAGTTCCATCAGTCATTTAGGTGATTCTAGTTATCTTTTAGGAGGTTCTAGGTGTCCCTCAGTTGGGTCTAATGGTCAGTGAGCAGGCTCTACAAGAGTCCTTTAAGTGGTTCTTGGGGTCCTTTGGGAAGTTTTAGTCACTGAAAGGATTCTAGAGGTCCATTTGGTGGTTCTAGTGGTCACGTAGTTGGTTCTAATGATCCTTTAGGTAGTTCTAGTGGTTGTTTAGGATGTTTTAATTGACATTGAGGTGGTTCTCAGTGTCCTGTAGGAGGTTCTAGTGGACACTGAGGAGGTTTTAGGTGTCCTTTAGGTGGAACCAGTGGTTATAGAGTCTTTTGGTTGTTGCTTGTGGTCAGTGAGAAGGTTCTATGTGTCATTAGGTGGCTCGAGGGGTCATTCTGATGGTCATTAAGGAGACTCTAGTGGTCCTTTAGGTATATCTAATGATCACTGAGGTGGCACCAGTGGTTATTATAAGTAGGAATCAATCCTCTTGATGAATTTATCTTATTGTTCACACACAGAGAAGAACTTTTTGTCTCTAAAGTTGATTCTTAAGTGTAAATCTTAGAAGTTTGATGAATACAGGTATTTTTTACAGCTTAAAAGTGTAAATATTTTTCAATAAACACTCTCTTTCTCAGTCTCTTGTGTCTGTAATTTGAATTCCAAGCGTCGACTGAGTTGACCTGAAGCCCAGCATGGGAGACGTTGTGATGCCTTCTGGGAGAAACAAAGGCGACCCTGGTAAGCTGGAAACTGTTAGTCGTTAAATTGTTTCTGACTGTGATGCTGAACAGGTTTCTGTTACCTGCAGCGAGTTCCCACGACGTACAAATGAACACACAACGCTGTCGTTAAACTCTCCCTGATGGTCCTGCGTTCCTCACTGAGTGTGTGTGTGTGTCTGTGTGTATGTGTGTGTTTGTGCATGCATGTGTGTGTGTGTGGTTTTGGAAACATGTCCTGATTGTGTGGGTTCTGGTTTTGGATTGCTGATTAGCTTCATTAGTTTCCTACTCACGCTCTCCCTCTCTGTGTTGTGGTTTTGGTCTCTGCAGGATTACAGTCTCAGCTGAACTCCCATCAAACCATCCAACTCCACTAAACCCAGAAACGTTCCTGCATGTTCTCTGTCAGCTTCACCTCGGTCAATAGTTATTGGAACGTGTGTCTGAAATACTGTTTGTATTTATAGCTGCCTCTTCCTGTGTAGTTTTATTGACTAGTTTATGTGTATAAGTACAGAAAACTGTATGTGCAGTAGCATTCGGATCTTTCTCAACACCCGCCGCACTTTTAGGCCAGGCAAGTTTATTTGTGTAGCACATTTCAACAACGAGGCAATTCTGCTTTACATAGAACACAAAAGGCATCAAGACAATATAAAAGCAACACAAGGCAATATAAAAAGTATTAAATTGGAAATTTAGTTCTTAAAAAACAAAGTTTTAGTCTTTGGGAGGTTCTAGCAGTGGCTGAGGAGGTTCTAGTAATCCTTTAGGTGGTTCTAATGGTTATTGAGGAGGTTCCCAGCATCCTGTAGGAGCTTCTAGTGGTCACTGAGGAGGTTCTAGGCACAAACCAGTGGTTATTTAGGAAGTTTCATCGGTCTTTTAGGTGTGTCTTGTGGTCACTGAGGAGGTTCTGTGTTCTTTAAGTGGTTCTAGGGGTCATTAAAAAGGTTTTATGGGTCCTTTAATGAGGTCTAATGGTTACTGAAGAGGCTCTAGGGGTCCATTAGCTGGTTTTAGTGTACAGCGGTCATTTAACAGGTTGTAGGTGTCTTTAAGGGGGTTCTACTTTTCTTGTAAGTGATTCCACTGGTCCTTTGGGAAGTTTTAGTGGACACAGAGCAGGTTCTAGGGATCTTTTATGTGCTTCTAATGTTTTTTAGATGGTTCTAATTATCATTTTATAATTGAGGAGGCTCTCTGCATCCTGTAGGAGGTTGGAGTGGTCACTGAGGAGGTTCTAGGTGCCTTTATAGGAGGTTTATGTGTCCTTTAGGTGGTTCTAGGGCTAATTAGAGGTTCTTTAGGAGGTTCCAGCAGTCTTTTAGGTGGTTCTGATAGTCATTGAGGCGGTTCTAACGTTTTTTGTATGGTACCAGCGGTTAATTAGGAAGTTCCAGCGGCCTTTTAGGTGGTGCTTGTGGTCACTGATGAGATTGTACAGGTCTTTTGTATGGTTCATATGACCATTCAGGAAGTTATAGCAGTCTTGTAGGTCTTCTAGGAGTCCTGTAAGTAGTTAAATTGATATTTTAGAAGGTGTCAGTAATCGCAGAGGAGGTTCTAGGTTTCCAGTGGATACTTCTAGTGGTCATTAAAGAGGTTCTAGGGAGCCTTTATGTGGTTCTAGTCATCTTCTTGGTGGTTCCAGTGGTCATAAAACAGGCTCTCCAGGCCTTATAGGTGGTTCTACTTGTCACTCAGGAGGTTCCAGCTGTCTTTTAGGTGGTTCTAGTGGTCATTGAGGAGGCTTTAGGGGTCCGTTAGTTCTTGTGCTCATGTAGGCGATTTTCAGAGGCGTCTTGGTTGAACACCTCGACAGTGTTCTCCACTGTCATCATCAAAACACCAACTGAGTGAAACAGTTTTTTTTGTGTGTTACAAAGTTACAATTTCATTTAGCAGATGCTTTTAACCAAAACAATGTACATCTGTAAGTTAATACAACACAAGCAAGGATCCAGTCAGGAGAACAACGCGAGTAAGAGCCATGAAGCTGAGTTTGAGTCCGATAAGACGGAGGTGCCACTGGCAGCAGAGACAATGCACAGAGTGCACAGAGGTGTTCGTGAAAGAGCTGGAAGGGACTCTGTGTTTGGGAGTTTGGCAACTCGTTCCAACACCGGGGAATTTAAGAAGAGAAGAGTCTGGCTAGAGACTTAAAGGCATACTATGCAGGATTTGTTGTTTGCTGTTTGTAAACACAAACACAAACAGAAACTCCTCCCCAGCTCAACAACACCAGAGTGAGCTGAGAGCACGAGTGGGTGAGAGAGAGAGAGAGCAGCTGTGCTTGTGCAAGCTAGAGAGTGAATGAAGAGAAGGAGCAGCAGTAGTGAATCAGATAAATAAAACACTATTTTCTGATTGTCTCACGGTGGTTAACACAAATAAACATCCACACAATCCTGTGGGAAGGTGCTGCGTTGCCAGGATTGCTTCATCCTGTCCGCTGTGACCTTTCTGCTCTGTGTGTGTGTGTGGAGCTCAACCCTCAGCCGAACAGACACAGACTTGTTTATGGACTGCGTTTATATAGCCTACATAACCTTTCTAGTGCTTTACACTACATGTCGACATTCACACGCACATCAGGATCTAATCTAACGCACATTCACACACTGCTGGCACAGCCGTCGGGACCAGTTTGGGGACTGGAGGAGCTGGGGATCGAACCACCTCCTGAGCCACGGCCCACCGCCCCCGAGACACACAGATCCATGACACAGAGAGCAGAGCGGAGCAGAGGAGAGAGATGGAGACGGCCGTGTAACCAGGTCGCTGTGCTATGAGTCCCGACCTCACACCCTGCGCTGTGATTGGCTGGAGGCGACACACCCACGGCCCAAAAGACTGACGCCCAGAAACGTCCCAAACACAACGAAATAATAAGAAAATACAGGCAGAGGGCAGGTGATTACTGACTGGGATTACTGCTGTATGAGTCTGTACATGGTTTTTTTAATAAAATCCTGCATAATAAACCTTAAAGGCCTCGTTGTCGTGGTAGCGGGCCGGAGGGAGACCTGTAGACCTGAATGAGGGAGTTCAGGTGGGAGGTGGAGCTGTTTTAGTTTCTGTAAACCAGCGTCAAAGGTTTTGAATGTGATGCGGGCAGCAACTGGGAGCCAGTGGAGGGATACGAACAGCAGGGTGACATACTGGTTCGGGCCGGTGTGTGTGTGTGTGTGTGTGTGTGTGTGTGTGTGTGTGTGTGTGTTGTGGTGAAGCAGCCCACCTCAAACAGGAGTATCTGCTGAATCATCTCCTGTAGGTCTGAGAGCGTGTGTGTGTGTTTACTGTGGCAACCACTGACACACACACACACACACACACACACACACACACACACACACACACACACACACACACTATGAGCCAGGACAAACAGCTCGCTGGGCGTTCAGTGCTGACTAATCACTGCTGGAGGATTTACAGGTGTTGGAAAAAGAAACAAACACACACACACACGCTCAGACCAGCTGTCAGCCAGCCAACACACGCACACACACACACACACACACACACACACACACACACACTTCCTGCATGTGTGTTAACTCCTTTTATGGTCATCATTAACAAGGAAAAGTCCTTCTGAATGATGACGTCATGCTTTCATCTCCCACAGTCCTGACTGTCAGAGTGACTGTTTGTCTGGATCTGAGTGTGTGTGTGTGTATGTGTGTGTGTGTGTGTGTGTATGTGTGTGTGTGTGTGTGTGTGTGTGTGTGTGTGTGTGTGTATGTGTGTGTGTGTGTGTGTGTGTGTGTGTGTGTGTGTGTGTGTGTGTGTGTGTTTACAGTTTCACATCCTTGGAGATTATGTGTTTATTTGAAGCAAACATAAACTTGTATTTATTGATTGATTGAAACCTAAACCTCTGTCTCGTTCTCATGATCTTCCTCCTGTTTTAGCTTTACTGTTAGTTTGAATATTTATTTATTCAGATCTTGTTTATGAACATTTGTTGAATGTTTTTGCTGATGTAAAATAAACAGCTGACATGTAGTTAACTTGTTAACCACACCTCTAATTATACCAGGTCACCCCGTCCTACCTTCATCCCCTCTCTCCCTTCATCCCTTCATACCTTCATCCCCTCATACCTGCTGGATTCCATTAAATCTTTAATCTGTATATTGTTGTTTTGCTTCATGCTGGTAAACAAAGACTTAATAGTTTTTGCAAAGCGTGGTCGATTCAGAGCGCGACTCTTTTTGGGCCAGCTAGGCCTCCATACCTGCACAACCCCTCCTCCTCCTCCTCCTCCTCCTCCTCCTCCTCTTCCTCGCTGTGAGGTCGTGAGGCAGCTGCGACGGTTACTAACGGTAACGTTACCAACATGGAGCGTTGCAGACAGTCAACCTGATGCTGAGACGCTGAACGTTGTGTTTAGTGTTTCTACTTTTCAAAATAAAATCTGCATTTAAAGAATCCTCTCAGTTATAATCTGTAACTGGGATTATTAACATTCAATGTTCTTGTATTGAACTAAAATATTTCCCATTTCTTGAAAAAAATGACCCTGGAAATTATTATATACGAAACATATTTTATGAGAACTCGTAAAAAAAAGTGAATCTCTGACTCTGACATTCAAGCTAATGACTGTTATTATTATTGATTAATATACCCATCATTGTTTCAATTAATTGATTTAATCTATAAAACATCAAAAAGTAATGAAACATATTCAGTTTATAATGATATAAAACAGATTAAAGCAGGCGACCAGCAGAGACTCCAGACAGTTATTGTTCAGTCTAATAGGAAGAAGAAGAAGAAAAACCTCATTAAAAAACCTCATAAACACGTAACTCTGCTAATCAGGATCCATCCAGGTTTGGATCAGAGTCTTTCTCAGCGGTACGTTCAGATGACGACAGACTGAACCGTTTTATATCGTTCTTTATTCAATATTCATGTTTTCAGTGAGTGCAGCACCTGTAGTTCTTTTACTGGGAACTGTAGTTTTTTTTCTCTGTTGTTTAACTTTGTTAAAAGTTTAAATGTCACAATGAAAGAAACGCTGAATGAGAGAATCGTTTGAGATGAGGCGACAGCAGGAGGAGGAGGAAGAGGAGTTAAACGCAGCTCTTCCTGTAGCTTGTTACGGCTGCTGAAGATATCACGTATGTGTTCTTCATCGCTGATGAAGCTGATGTAGAAGAGATCATCTACTTCTCCATCGACGTGGAAAAATCTTCAAATGGGCCAATAAATCTTCAATAAATCTTCAGGTCAACTTAATATGAAAGTCAAACCTTTAGAGGAGAAAGAGTCTGGAAACACTGGAAGCTGCTAGAGTTCAGTGTGAAGACTGAAGATGAAGAAAAAACCTGATGCAAAATCATAAAACCTCATTTTATACACTTTTCATAACTCCTCCTATCACGGAGCTTCGTTAGTCTAGTGATAATACAAGTGTGACTTATCTTAGTGATTACTGTCTCAGCACCTTTTCTCAAACTAAAAACAGACCTGATGCTGTATCACATATTAGCCTTGTTGCTAACTCCCATGAGAACTGTCTCTTTACGCTCTCACTGGTACGTCGGTTAGTTCATGGACAGTTTTCCACCATGACGATGAACCGCAGTTCATTTAGTGCTTCATATTGTTTCTGATATAACACAACCTGCTCACAATAAAGCGTGTTGTCACGTATCTTCGTATTTGATGATTCTCAAGTTATCAGGCAAAGTTTAAAACAAGCTTTTATTATTTCATATAAAGGAGACATTGTGGAGATACGTAGTTTTCATTGGTCAGCAGTGATATTAACAGCTGCTTATAAGCTCAATGATTTCTGAGTAGAATCAGCTTCATTATTATTATTATTATTCAGCATCACTGAGGCTGATCTGAAGTATCATCACTTATATTTACATGTTATTATGATCATTTTCTCCTCTTTGCTAACTTCTGACCGTACAGGAACCGTCATCATCACTACACATCTGTCCCGTCACACAGCTGGATGCAACGATCTCTCAGCCTGTTATAACAAAACTGACAGTCATGTTAGTGAACGTCACTCTGGTCGCATTTGGCGACACGGATGTTGTACCACTGGAGGAAGATGCACATTATCAGTGATGCAGCCTGTCGTAACATCTAATGAACCACCAGACAGACACGCTTTAACGAACAGATTAACGCATCTCTAAACATCCTGAAATCCAAGTTCTGCAGAGACATGTTGTGTGTGATCAGATGCACCTTCACACTCTTCATCACATCATTTTTCTTCTTCTCTGGTTTGCCGTCTGCCGCAGGGCTGATGTGAGGCACCTCAGGACAAATGTCAAGCTTATCACGGAAATCAAATACTACTCACTTATTATATGATAAAGCTCTGAGGCATCAAGTTAATTAAGTTTTGATTGAAGTGCCTCTACATGGCGGAGCCTCGCTGTGCCTCCGCTGGCAGCCGGGTGACATCAGCGGGGGATCCGGGACTCATTTCACGGTCGGGGATGTGAAGCAGCTGATCTGCTGCTTTCATGGAGTTTTTCATTTTCTTGATGAGATGTTTTAAAAAAAGCAAAAAACACATAAATAACTTTTTCAACGTTTTTTATTTTGCGTTGCTTTCCTTTAGTACATCAGTCATTGTTTTCATTGGTTCAGTATTTGACACGCGTGTGATTTAGTCTCACTAGTGACTCAGCAGGTCCCTTATTTTTTTTGAGTTCAGTCTCTGATGATGGAGTTTGACTGGGAACACTGGTGTGGAAGTAATGGTGCCTGGTGGTTGACTCTCCATTGGCTGTAAAAGGAGTCAGAGATGTGTCTGATGAAGCTACGTCGTTAATTCTGGACGACAAAATACTGAACAGGAAAAAATGGAGGATTGATACCTGCTAACATTTAAGATGTTTATACTTACTGAGGAATATTCTCAGGTCATTTTGCTTCTTAATCTTAATCTCTACTTTATAGGTTCAAGGTTTAGTTATAACTGAGGAGAGAATCAGATTTCATATTTATTGAATAAATTTAGCCTACATAGAATATTAATGTGAAGGCATTTAAAAATCACACTGAACTATTGAATCCACACAGTTCTCACAGCTTCATACACACACAGAGGAAAACACAAGACTTTAGTTTCCTTCAGACATTATTAGAACATTCATGTTATTATTTTAATATGTTTTCTGTCGCTTCACAATAGTTATGACTTCTGGAAATCTTGGACTAAAAACGTTGCGCTTCTCTGACTGACAGAGGTGAGATATATATATATATATATATATATATATATATATATATATATATATATATATATATATGAATGTGTGTGTATCTGGTGTTGTATTCTACCCTTTTTGTTCTTGTTACGTCGGCCTTGTAAAGCACTTTGTAACTGCATGTTTTGATAAATGCCATATAAATAACCTTTATTATTATTATTATTATTATTATTATTATTATTATTATAATCAACCACACAAGATAAATATTACCATTAAACAGAAAATTAGGATTTTCTACGAAACATGGTGTTTATGGTCAAAAATAAGAGCCAATCAGCTCTCTGATCAGGGGACAGCCAGGTGTTTCCCATCATGCCTTGGGTCTCACCGTCAGTGAAGAGCTGCCTCAATCATGTACGGACACAAATCTACCCAGCATGCATTGTGCGGCGGCCTGGCTCATCTCCAACAAGCCTATTGTTACAGGAGCCAGACAGGAAGTGATGTCATGACTTTGGTTTTTCTATAGAAGCGTGTCAATGTTAAATAACAGAGGCCCAAACATGGAGCCTTGTTGAACTCTGCAGAGCAGAAGAAACAAAAGGAGAGATTGTGTTGAGTTACAGAACAGAGGCCGGACAGGAAGTGATGTCACGACTCCTGCTCTGTGTGTGTGTGTGTGTGTTCTTTGAGCGAGCGCCGTCTGATCTGTGTTGAGTCATCAAAGTGCACATCAGCTGTGATGTTTGTGGGAAACGTGTGTTTGATCTCTGTTGAGTCATCACAGAAAGTGAGTGCAGCTTGTTGCGGTGGCGGTCGGAGCTGTGAGTCCAGGTGTGTGAGAGAGAGAGAGAGAGAGAGAGAGTGAGAGAGAGAGAGAGAGAGAGAGACCTCATGACTTCATGTGTGTTCTCAACATGTGTCTTAAAACATTCAATCTGTGATCAGAGCGTTTCAAAGGCAGCTGTTCACTCCTGCTGTCGCTGCACTTATTCATCAAACACACACACGGATAATAAAAACTCACCGACGAGGTGAAGAAGATGAGATCAACAAACAGAGAACGAAGATGTGAGATTTCAAGAATAAAAGTCTCGATTTAATGAGTTTAAAGTCACAATATTACCAGAATAAAGTCATAATTTAACCAGATTTGAATTCTCTGTCGTAGTAAACAGCAATATTATAATATTATTATTTACATGATGAATGAACACATGAACCTAAAACATACATGTGACCTTTGACACCTGAAGCCTTTTTTTCTACTGTGGCTTTTTCTTTTTTTTTCCTCTATTTTCTCTAAATATTGATACGACTTTGTTTCTAAGAATTTTGACTAAATTATTATAACACAATTTTGTTTTGCTAAAAACTCTACGACTTTTTCCTTGAAATATTATTACTTTGTCTTCAATAATTATGACTTTATTCATGAAATATTACATAATTTTTCAAAAATTTTACGTCATTCTTGAAAAATTACAAGTTTTTTCTTATAAAAATATTTTTGATATTTTACATTACATTACGTTACATTAACGTAACCAGTCAAATGTGACTAATGACACTGTGAGGCAGCTGAATCCATCTTGTCAGGGTTAAAATGATGTGCTTGTGTTTGGACCAATCAGCTGCTGCGGTGATGGACAGACGGTTCATCCGATAGTTTGCATCGACGACAACCATCATATAAAACCACCTGACTGTTAGCTCGCAGGTAAGCTAACTGTCAGCTGCAAAAACTTTGTTTACATCTGCAAAGGATGTGTTTGAGTTATAATCTACTCATATATTCATATAATTAACCTTCATCCTCCTCATCCTACAAACAGCCTTCACACTGTTTCACTCAGAAATCACTGAAGAAGAAGAAGAAGAAGAAGAAGCTTCAGTTTCTGTTTCACTGTGACTTCAAATGTCGGTAAAATTCAAGGAAAAGATTCAAGAAACAAAAGAGCGTGACTGTTTGTTCTGCATCATATGTTATCAGCAACACACACACACACACACACACACACACACACGAACACACACACACACACGAACACACACACACACACACACACACAGTCATGATGCCTCAGTGTTAGTAAAAGTGTGATCCAGAGTGTAACTGAGACGTTGTCCTGTTTGATCTGTACAAAGTCATCAAAGAACAGGATTAAAGCCTCGACCTTGTTGTGGTTAGAGGGAGCGCTGACACACACACACACACACACACACACACACACACACACACACACACACACAGGAGACAGATGTTTCTGTTCATCTTCACCTGCTCTACAGGAGAAAGAAGAAAAACGTGAACAAAAAGGAAGAAAGAAAAGAGCAGCTGTGAGAGGAGGAAGTCATAAACAAGAAGAGAAGTATGTAAAGAGAAACACGAGCAGCAGACGACGATAAAAAAAAGCAACTCGAGTCGATCTGTGACTTTCACCCGGAGCTGCATGTGATTCATCTTCACCCGCTAAACACACCAGGTTTCAATTTGTCCTCAAAGCTCCAACATGTATGAGAATAAAAAGAATAAACTGCAGAAAATATACAAACACGAGCAAACGTTTGTGTTTAAATGTGAGAAAAAACTTCAGTTTCTTTGTATTGAATTGAAACGATGTGACTTTTAATTATGTTTTAATTAAGTTTTATTGTAAGTTTGTATCATCTTGTATCAGTTAATTCACTTCTGACTTTATTATTTGTGAATATTTGATGTATATTAGATGCTCAGAGGGGTTTTTATACACACTGACACAAACTGCAGAGAAGAAAAAACACTTTTTATTGATTATTTTCTTTGTGTTACATAAAGTCCTGAAACATCACAAGAGATGGAAGTCATCAAAAATACATAATAAGACATAAAGACGTCTCTCGTTACACGTGAGGGTGAATAATGCAGGACGTGCGGTCGTTAAAGCAGAGACAGAAGAAGAGAAGAGTGAAAGAGTGAAAGGTGTGTGTTCGTGTTGCATAAACACAGTTCAGACATGTCTGAAGTCAACTCACTATAAATATAAATAGAAGCGAAAAGCTAAACAGGAAAACCAAACATCGGTCAAAATGTTTCAGTTTCTAACAAAAACTGTTTGTGAAAAGCAGCAATTAGAGGCAACGAAGAAGAATCAGGTTCCAACTAAGAAACACAAACAAAAAACTTTCCTTTTACATAAACTGGTCTCGTTATGTCACACAAACACAAACAGTCACTGAACTGGATCTATAGATTGATTTATGACTGATGTGTTTCTGTTGGATCATGTGACTCCAGATCAATAGGAGTGTTTTTTTATAATACAGCATCTTTATCAGCAGTGATCATGTGACTGATTTATGATGTGACATCACTGCGGTGAAGCTCTGGTTTGGATGAACATCGGATCATTCAGTCTAAAAATAAAGGAAATACTTAGCTGGCGCCGAAATGTAGGTTAAAGTTACTTCTTCCTTAAAGTTAGGCAACCTCCGTCGTCATGGCCATGACAATTTTTAGTTATGTGTTTTTTTTTTTTTTTTTTAAAAACTGTCCCGACTTGCGGTTGGAAACAGGAAGTGGTCTCGTTAAAACAGTTAAACTATTGTAATCCTGACCCACAGAAAACGTTCCTTTATTGTGAAACCGGTTGAATCTGATCATATGATCTTGTGCAATCAATCAACAATGTGCATGTGTAATAATAATAATAATATATAGATACGGAGCCACTTCCTTTTCAAAAATTTCTGACCTTTTTTAAAAATGCAAAAACGTCTAAAAGTCGACTCTAGAAAGATGAAACATGATGACATCAGACTGAGCAGATGGAGGCTGCAGCGTCGCCTCCTGACGTCATGATCAAACTCTCTGGTAGCAGCTTCTCACATTTATTATATTATTTACTAGTTTTCCACTTGACAAACTGAAACGATGTGGAGGAAACCAGCAGCGTCACTCTGCACAGAAACCACAAAGGTCTCATGTGTCTTTTTAAGAGTTTTAAAGAAATGACTGATGTTTCTGTGGCGAACACTTTAAATAAATGTAACTGCTCTCTGCTCTATAATCTAAAGCTTGAGTGTAAAATATCCCTTAAATGTTAAAGCCTTCATGCTGCGCAGACAGAGGAGGAGAGAGGAGAGAGGAGAGATGTTACTGCAGCAAAACCATGAAAAAAATAAAAAATTACAGATTCAATTTAACATAATAAACTCTCCCAGCGCTCAGGGAGCAGCTCCTCCGGCTCGTTTTTCCCTTTTTATCTACGAGTCAAACTATTTGAGAAAGTATGTGAGTCACCCAGAGGGCTGAGCTCAGACGTTTTAAGCAGGATTAGGAGCTCAAAGCAGATGTTTGGACACACAGCACACACCTGCAGTCAGCTCAGGTCACGTCTATTTTAGATCTCCAAAACATTGCTTCATACGCTCCCCGTCGGTTCACTCTCTGCTCTTTTTTCCCTCTCCTTGTTTTCTAGAATATTCTGAAGCTCCCATGACCTTTGACCTTTGTTGTACTGGGAAAAAAAGATCTGTTTTATTCATCCGTCCCCAAAAAAACAGTCCTCAGTTCTACATGTCTAACTACAAACAGATTTTTCTCTTTCCTCTGAGATATTTGGTAACACTTTAATTTAACCTCCTTATCCAGCAGCGTATAAACCATTAATGCAGCTTTATAACAAACAGAAACACTCTATAATGCTGTTGTTAGCACACATTTGTATATTTTTTATCAAAGGACAAGTTCCCAGTGTTCCCAGTGTGTCTTAAACCAGCAGTCAGGTGTCTGTAATCATTCCTTCTGTTCATACTGGATATTAAAAGATCCTTCAAATGTGCTTTCAATGGAAGTGATGGAGGATAAAATCCACAGTGTGTCCACACAGTCATTTAAAAGTCTGTGTGAAGCTTCTATTCAGCTTCATCAGTCTGAGTTAGTCATATCAAGTGGATATCTGACACATTTACAGTCTTTTTAGCATCAAATTCCCTCTTTGTGTTTCCTCAGACAGTGTTTCCCTGTTGAGCTGCAGGTGGAAGTATAGTAACAAAAAGAGGAACTTTGGCACTAAAAAGACTGTAACGTTGAAAGATATCTACTTGATTTGACTCATTTGGACACTTAAGGTCATAATGAAGGGATCTTCTGATGGTCAGTATGAACAGGAGGAATGATTTAACAGCTCCTGACTGTCGGTTTAAGAGTGAACTCGTCCTTTAAAATAAAGTGTTATGAGACGCTTCGTCAGAAAAAAAAAAGTTACAGACATCAGATCCAAGTGAACTTTGGATGACAAACGGATCGATCACGAGTCAGCGCTGACGAAACTTTCTCCGTCTGACGGCATCAAAGAGTCAGAGGCTCAATAAAAAACCTGTGTGTGTGTCAGACGTCATCAGCTTCTGAGCCAGAGATCAACAATGAAGCTTTAAAGGCCCGAAACCTCTGACTCCTTATAGACACAACTAACACCTGGGCTTACTGTGTGTGTGTGTGTGTGTGTGTGTGTGTGTGTGTGTGTGTGTGTGTGTGTGTGTGAGCGGTTACATAAGGCACTCAAAACTCTTCAGAGAAAGAAAAGTCAAACACTCTCTATCTATCTCTCTCTCTCTCTCTCTGGGGAGCGATGATGCACAAAGTGAGTTAAAGAGAAAGAAGTGAGATGACAGAACGAGCTTCAAAACCTTAAAGAGATCTGAAGAGCTGCTCTCTCTCTCTCTCTCTCTCTCCATCATATGTGGAGACGTGTTAATAAGAGGTGACGGAGGAAAGAAAGGATGGATGGAGAGAGGAGACTAACAAGGCAAAGAGAAGAAAGAAAGAAAGAAAGCGACAGACTGAAGGAAATAAAGAAATATTTAGACTTTTAAAGAGCAGCGAGGAAGAAAAACGAGTAAACAAACCAAAAGAAAGAAAGAGATAAGACTCAAAGACAGGAAGACAGAGAGAGGAAGAGGAAGAGAGAGAGAGAGGTCAGAGGACGGACAAACGAGCAGAAACAGCAGAGAAAAAAAAAAAAAAAGAGTAGAAGAAGAGAGAATGACAGCAGAGAGCTGACAGGTGAAGACAGCCGATCGATGCCAGGCGTACCTGCAGTGAGTCATCGCTGTGTGTGAGTGTGTGTGTGTGTGTGTGTGTGTGTGATGAGGGGAAACCTGTAGTGCGTCACTGCTTTTCTCTCCACACTGCAACACTTTTTCATGGTTTTTAACTTTGTGTCTGTGAAGAAAAAAACTAATAAAAAACCCACTTATGCACAGACAAATGTAATTAAATACAGATTTAAATATGAATGTTTATTTACCTGTAATAATAATTTATAAAGACAGCTGCGTGGCTGATCAATTATGTGTCGAGTATATTAGGGAGAAACAGCAGGAATTATATGTTATATTAACACTGCTTTATTGTTTTTTTGCTGACGTTACTTTATTATTTTAACGCTAATGTCAGTTTTTGTTTTCATGCTAACATTTCATGCTAATTTTCTCAATATTCAGAGAGAACAGTGCCCGCTATCGGTAGATGCTATAATTTACAGATGTTCCCTAAATGCAGGGCCATCAGTAGACAAGATTCAAGATTTAGTTTATTGTCATTTTCTTGTTTATTTGCATCTTCCAGCACACAGCAATGCAACATCAACAGTAAGGATAAAAATATTCTGCATATCTAAAAATTCCATTAAAAAAAAAAACCAAGCAGTTAGCAGCACAGTGCGTTAAAATGCATTTAGAGAGAAAAGTACATGTCTCAGTTGGATGTAGCTCCTGCATGTCAACCAGCACTGATAGAGAGTTATATAATCCATTTTGCTGTCCATGAGAAGGCAAACAAACACTGTTTAGCAGGTTAAAAGACGTCCATCACGTCAATAGAAGAGTCTGATTGAGCAGGTTAAAAGACGTCCATCACATCCATATAAGAGTCTGATTGAGCAGGTTAAAAGATGTCCATCACGTCCATAGAAGAGTCTGACTGAGCAGGTTAAAAGACGTCCATCATGTCCATAGAAGAGTCTGATTGAGTAGGTTAAAAGATGTCCATCACGTCCATAGAAGAGTCTGATTGAGCAGGTTAAAAGATGTCCATCACGTCCATAGAAGAGTCTGACTGAGCAGGTTAAAAGACGTCCATCATGTCCATAGAAGAGTCTGATTGAGCAGGTTAAAAGACGTCCATCATGTCCATAGAAGTGTCTGATTGAGTAGGTTAAAAGACGTCCATCATGTCCATAGAAGAGTCTGATTGAGTAGGTTAAAAGACGTCCATCATGTCCATAGAAGAGTCTGATTGAGTAGGTTAAAAGACGTCCATCATGTCCATAGAAGAGTCTGATTGAGCAGGTTAAAAGACGTCCATCATGTCCATAGAAGAGTCTGACTGAGCAGGTTAAAAGATGTCCATCATGTCCATAGAAGTGTCTGATTGAGCAGGTTAAAAGACGTCCATCACGTCCATAGAAGAGTCTGACTGAGCAGGTTAAAAGACGTCCATCATGTCCATAGAAGAGTCTGACTGAGCAGGTTAAAAGACGTCCATCATGTCCATAGAAGAGTCTGACTGAGCAGGTTAAAAGACGTCCATCACGTCCATAGAAGAGTCTGAATCAGCAGGTTAAAAGACGTCCATCACGTCCATAGAAGAGTCTGATTGAGCAGGTTAAAAGACGTCCATCACGTCCATAGAAGAGTCTGAATCAGCAGGTTAAAAGACGTCCATCATGTCCATAGAAGAGTCTGAATCAGCAGGTTAAAAGACGTCCATCATGTCCATAGAAGAGTCTGATTGAGCAGGTTAAAAGACGTCCATCACGTCCATAGAAGAGTCTGAATCAGCAGGTTAAAAGACGTCCATCATGTCCATAGAAGAGTCTGATTGAGCAGGTTAAAAGACGTCCATCACGTCCATAGAAGAGTCTGAATCAGCAGGTTAAAAGACGTCCATCATGTCCATAGAAGAGTCTGACTGAGCAGGTTAAAAGACGTCCATCATGTCCATAGAAGAGTCTGACTGAGCAGGTTAAAAGACGTCCATCATGTCCATAGAAGAGTCTGACTGAGCAGGTTAAAAGACGTCCATCACGTCCATAGAAGAGTCTGAATCAGCAGGTTAAAAGACGTCCATCACGTCCATAGAAGAGTCTGATTGAGCAGGTTAAAAGACGTCCATCACGTCCATAGAAGAGTCTGAATCAGCAGGTTAAAAGACGTCCATCATGTCCATAGAAGAGTCTGAATCAGCAGTTTAAAAGACGTCCATCATGTCCATAGAAGAGTCTGACTGAGCAGGTTAAAAGACGTCCATCACGTCCATAGAAGTGTCTGATTGAGTAGGTTAAAAGACGTCCATCACGTCCATAGAAGAGTCTGATTGAGCAGGTTAAAAGACATCCATCATGTCCATAGAAGAGTCTGAATCAGCAGGTTAAAAGACGTCCATCATGTCCATAGAAGAGTCTGAATCAGCAGGTTAAAAGACGTCCATCACGTCCATAGAGGAGTCTGAATCAGCAGGTTAAAAGACGTCCATCATGTCCATAGAAGAGTCTGAATCAGCAGGTTAAAAGACGTCCATCACGTCCATAGAAGAGTCTGATGCCTCTAATGTTGATCTTTTATCAGGGATAGTCATACAGGATGGACAGTCAACCATCCTGTATGTTTATGTGAATCATAATTAAATGTAATGTGTATTGTGTTGTAACGTAGCCTAATATGTTGACATGAGTTTTGTGCTTATAAGGCTTTAAAGCTTTAAAGCTGCCAGGATCTTAACAGCCAATGATGCTGCAATAAGTATAACAGAATAAAAAGGATTAAGTGCAGATAAATTGTGGTTTAACTATCGAATGACTGAAGACGTGTTCAGGAAGTGATAAATATCCATTTTTATTTACACTGGAACAACAAACTGATTTGTCACGTTGGTGCTTTTATACAAAGTGAATGATTTTATGCTGTTCAGCTGCACTAGTTGGATATGTAGAACATGTTGTTTTGTTGTATGTTGTCCGTCTCTTCCTCTTGAAATGAATGTTTCCATGGACCAGCCTACATTGGTGGAGCTCAGTGTTCAACCCAAAGTTACACCCTTGCAAATATTTCATGTTTTTTCACCAGAAAGCCGGTAAAGCTTCGTTAATCTGATGAGAACTGAGCCGAGAGAGATAAAGACTGCTGGTAACAGCTCAGCTCGGCTGGATGTTTACAGCTTGGTTTTCAGCGAGAGAAAGAAGAGATTTTGTGTTCTCACACAGTCTGAGTGCCCAGCTGTGAAACCACATCATTCTCCTCATGGTTTCCTAACTACAGTTTGTGTTTCCCTTCTCCACCCTCTCTGCCTCTCACATAATTTCCCCTCTGCTCCTTGTCATGTTTGGACAGATCGCATACGGCGGTTTGGCCTAAATTGACGCTGTGGTCAGAAGCTTTCTCAACACTTTTCCTTCTCAAACAAGTGCTGTTTCTGAGAACTGCGTCAGCTCTGCTCCCCACGCTGATGATGATGATGATGATGATGGTGGTGATGATGCTGGAGTGACACTGCACAATATGTGTTGGTGTGTATAAATGATCCTGAAGTCACGGTGAAACCACAGAGGAAAGCGTTCAGGCTTTGCACTGGGAAAACGGCGACCTTTGACTCCGCTGCTGCCTTTAAAGTTCAGACTTTATATCTCACTGAAATGATGTGAAAGAAAAAAAAAAGATTGTAAAGTGCAGATGAAATGAGGCTGAGTTGTTCTTTCCATGTGAGGTAAAGTTTATGATCTGCAGACGTATATATGAACACGTGGACGCTCTGAGCTGTATAAACAGAACATATCAGAGGTCGGCTGGTTTGACTTATTTCACAAACATCAGTCAGAAACATACGTTAAAGCAGCTTTAATGCATATTTATATTAATCTGCTGAAACTTGGACAATCTGTTTGCCTTTTGATGTTTGTCTTGCTGGATGAGAACAGATTTCTCTGTTGGAAGCAAATAGAAACTATTAATAAAGATATTACTGGAAAAAAATCTGTTTAAACATTAAAATGAAATGTTTGTGTATTTTATTGTATTTAATGTTTTATTGTTAATATTGTGATTCTTCTTTTTCACATTAAGCACTTTGTGCATTTCATTCATGAATTAAACTAAACTACTTATTTTACTTTTCTTATTCATTTATTTATTTATTGTATAACTAATATTTCATTTGATTTTATTCTTTTACATGTTGTACTCATTTACAGAACAGATTTCACATTATTTTTTAAATTTTTGTTTAATATATTATTTTTTGTTTTAATTATTCATTTATTATTATTATTATTATTATTTATTTTTCATTTATGTTTGTATTTTAATAGTTTGTTTATGTAATGAAATTGTTTTGATATATTTTAATAATTTTACTATTATTTGACAGTTTTACTCATTTAGAGAGAATAGATTTGATATTATCTGTATTATTATTCTATATATCTTTATTGTTTTATTATTCATGTAGTTTTTATTATTTATCATTATGTAATTTTTCCTTTTTTTTTTACACTTAAAGGACCAGTCTGTAGGATTTGTAGTCCCTCTCTAGAGCCAGTGTTTGGTTTGTCCGTTCTGGGCTACCGTAGGAACATGGCGGCTCTGTGGAAGAAGACCTGCTCCCTCTGTAGATATAAAGACTCTTTCACAGTGATTCTTATTTTCAGGTGATTAAAAACTAATTAAAACATACTTATGAACATTATATTCCGTGTCTGCCGAGTCCGAGTCAACACACTGGTCCTTTAACGTTTGTTCTGCTTTTATTTCACAGAGTTTTACTACAGTTTGGAAAACGTGATGCGGAGCAGCAGCTCAACAAAAGGCAGCTTCCTGTTTCCAGAGACAATAAGAGGAGCGTCATCGGTGAAAACGCTGATCCACGTCGACATCTGTTTACTTGATGATGTGTTTAGAGTGTGATTAATGTCTGAGAGACGTTAAAAAACTCCACAGCAAACAGCTTTTGTCCTCAGGCACTCAAACTCATCAACGCTGCTCTGTTTTAATAAGTAATGTTGGTGTGATGTCGCTGCTACAACGTTTTCACTTTGAACTTACAGGTTTCCATTTTTATTTATTCATACTTTCATATATATTTGAATGTAGAGTTTTTTTTACTTGTTTACACTGAGAACAAGTGTTGTACTTCACTGAAGACACATTTTAAATATCAACTGAGCGGAAAGCAGTGAAGTTAAATTCCTGTGTAGGCGACTTCTTATAATCCCTGATTCTATCTCACGTCAGGTTAATTCCAACATTTTACATCTAATGTTGACATTTGGTTAGTCACCAACTTCCCAAATGACTCAAACTTCACAATAAATCACAATAGTTTACTGGCAACTGAATGAGATAGCACTTAAATATTATGGAGAGAAAGCAGTTTTCGTGTCTTTTCAACATGTCATGCCCTTAAAAAGACATAAACTGCAAGTTTCACAGGATGTTGCTTCATATACTGGAATCACTGAAAGATTCGTGTATATGAGGATAAACTCCTCCATCTGCATTTATCACAAGCTGTGAGCGTGTGGACCCGACGGAAACGACTGTGTAGATTCTGTTTGTCCAAACAATCGAAACCGGAGAGTTTAAACAGCAGCGAGCGAGCGAGAGGAAAGTGACACGACATCTACGCCTTCGACCAACACACGGCGAGCTGCAATGAGCCTGAGAGGCAAAACTCAGGGCAGCACTCGCTCTGATAAATAACTGAAGGCAACTCAAATGAGATTATCAACATTTTATCAACTTAAATCTTCTCTTATCTGAAACTATCAAACATGTCTGTAAAGCAAAAAGAGGGACTTCGACACTAAAAAAAGAAAGATATCTGAAAGATATCTACATGATTTGACTCATTTGGACGCTGAAGCTTCATATTAGCTTCAGATCAACTTTTAAATACATTTTATTGAACAGGAGGAATGATTACAGCAAGAAAAACAGCTTTAATGTTCATTTGGGCTCCTGACTGTTGGTTTAAGAGTGAACTCGTCCTTTAAAATAAAGTGTCAAGAGATGCTCCATCAGAAACAAAGTCACAGACGTCAGATTCAGGATGACAAACTGATTGACTGCGAGTCAGCGCTCCGTCTGACGGCATCAAGGAGTCAGAGGCTCAATAAAAACCTGTGTTGACTTGAGAAATTGTGAACGTGTCCTTTAACATGTCAGACAAACAGGCTGCAGCAGGAAGACCATGAAGAGCTTTAAAAACATGTAAAATCCCTTTAAAAAACAACACCAAGACCTAAACAAGCTCTGTTCGTCTCCTTCCACTGGCTCGCCGTCAAGGCGACCAATAGAAATGCACCCTCCTACACTGAGTCACTCATCAAGCCGTATGTCCACTCCCGTCCGTCTGGTGAAATGAAATAACAATCCAATTCTCAGACTGACTCCCATTCACAAAGCCTCAACTTCTCTCTACAAATACTGAGTCAATCATTGTTTTCATTCAGTCATTCTGGTCTCAATAAGTGTGCTGGTGGTCATTTTGGAAATTATTGCTCCATTAATAAGATTTAAAGACTTATAGTAGCTTAGACGTCTGTTGCTAAGAGGGATTTTGAAGAGCAATGACCAAACCAGCATCTAACAGGTCAGAAATGACATCTACAGGTATGTTTACATGCTGTTTACTGTGCTGCAGCTGAGCAGCTAATTAGCATCTAGCTGCTAACTGACATTAGCGGTGAACTTCTCCCCCGTTGAATGTTAAGTTTGGTGGCTCGTTCAACAAGCTGCGGGACAAGATGTGTGTTCATGTCTGTAAGTTAGATCAGAAGGAGACGTTAGCAGGAAGCTGATGTGGGTTGTTGTTCAGAGTCTGGGGAGCAGGATGCAGTCAGGCTCAGTGTGACCGTCTGCTCCACTGATGACAGAACGAAAAAAACAGACGTTTAATTTCAATTTGACTTTAAACCAAATTTCCACCATAAAAGGTAATGATTGACGTTATAGGGACTTGGTTTTGATTCCCAAACGGTAGCAGAGTCTCCACAACATCAGTAATACAAGAACACACACACACACACACACACACACACTCTGATACTTGACTCAGACCAGCAGTGAGTGTTGGAGGTCTTGATTCACAACTTGTACTACATGTAGAGAGGGGTCGCGTGTGTGTGTATATATGTGCGTGTGTGTGTGTGTGTGTGTGTGTTTGTGTGTGTGTGTGAAGCAGCCCTGAATCACCTCAGATCCTTTGAGGTGTCATAGGTCTGCGTCTGGAAAATGTCTGGATCTTTTAAAACACACACAAAGCCTGAAGACGAGGATGTGGGAAATGAAAATATGAAAGACCCGAGTGCTCGAGTGTGTGTGTGTGTGTGTGTGTGTGTGTGTTTGTATCTTTATGAGGACCAATTTTAGTTTGTAACCTCGGTAGTGAGGATAATGGAATGCATTATGTCAATGAGAGTCCTCACAAGTATAGACAGACAGACTCTTTATGTTGTTGGAGCTCTGCTACCTTTTGGGGGTAAAAAATCAAGTTCCTGTAATGTAAATCATTACGTTTTAGGGTGAGAACCTGGTTGAAGGTTAAGATGAGGTGAGGGTGGGTTTCCAGAAAATGTAAGTAAGTTACTGTAATATCCCCTGAGGTGATGCGTGCTTCTTCCTCTGTGGTTCCTGACAGTGTCACTGTGTCAGACTGAAACTATTTGGCGTGACTGGGATGATCTTTAAATAGTTGCTTTTGCGTGTTTCAACTCATCAGCTAAAAATTCAAAGTACACAAACTATGAAGGGCTAAAAGGTTAAAGGGGGTTCAACTCTTGAGATGTTCACTGAAGAGCTAAATTTACAGATGTTTCTTGAATGCACCGTGTGGAGAGCAGACGTCAAAGCTACTATAAGTCTTCAAATCTTATTAAAGGAACAATAATTTCCAAAATGACCACCAGCACACTTATTAGAGGACCTGAATTTAGAGATTGAGACCAGAATGACTGGTATTTGTAGAGAGAAGTTGAGGCTTTGTGAGCAGCTAGCGAGGTTTAATATTACTTTTTACACGTATAAAGTCACCACAGTTCATCTTTAATGTCCTTAATGTAAAACACAGGAAACAGTTGACGAAAGGGTTAAACTTACATACATAGTTCAACACGGCTCTGCTCCACATCTCAACACAGATACATCATCTCTGACCGCCGGTCGAGGGTTCGGATTACACAGCGGCTTCTGAGGGAGCCTTGTTTTCCAGCGTGCAACTAAACATGTCACATGCGCGGTCAGATGCAGGTTTACTGTTACTACAAACAGTTAATACTTCATACAGAGACAACGTGGCCATGCAGGTACAACAACAGAGAGACAGATAAACAACTCAGCGCTGCAACGTTTTTATGTCACTCGAGCAACAACGAGAAAAAAAGCTCGTTTCTAAACGTCCAGACATAGGTTACATCACATGACAACATCAGCTAAACACACAAACACCTGCTGCATAAACGGTAAATGACCTGTAACTAGGGCTTCAGTATCTTACAAAGTTTTATTTATTATTATTTATTACAGGAACTATAAGATCTATAACCTGGAACACAAAAACCCCCGCTGCAGGTGTGTTTCTGGTTCAGGTAGGAGTAGAAGGTCGGAGCTCAGAGGGGTGACCGTGACTAAACCTTCATCCACCTGGACGTTTCACTGGGATGACATCATCACCTCCTCCTCCTCTGATTGGTTACTGGATGTCACACACACACACTGTGCAGGAGGATTACCACATCAGGGAAACTGCTGCTGTAGTTTTCCTCCAGCTGGCTGCAAGAAACACGCCTACACACACACACACACACACACACACACACACACACACACACACACACACACATACCTTTATTCATGCACACCACACACAACATGTCCATTAAATCTGAAATCCCTTGTGTGTGTGTGAGTTGTAAATAAACTCTAACCCACACACATTCATAAAGTTGTTTTCATATTTTCAAAAGCCTCAGTGACACACACACACACACACACACACACACACACACTATACTATAGCAGACTTGTGAGGACCCTCGCTGACATTCCTGAGCCCCTAAACTTTAAACTTTCAACCATCACGACTGAATGAAGCTGTGAACTCGTGAACTTGTGAACTCGTGAGAAGCTGCTGGTGTTTTTCTTTCGTTCTGTATCCACGTTTGAAATTTAGTCTTTAAATATCATCAATATTACTTCTGTTTGGTTTATGTTATGAGCAACAGTCATTTCTGATGAGTTATTAGTCATTTCTGAGAAATCAGGTTTTGTCCGTCATTTGTCATCATGGCTTCGTATCTGAAGGAAGTTTCTGCTCGACGTCTGCGATGTTTCCGGCTGAAATGCATCCTGGGAGTCGCACTTCAGTTTGTTGAAGTTAAAGTTTTATGTCCACAGTCTTGTAGCTTTGACTTTATAAAAGGGGAGGGGGCTACAGGTTCACATCCTGAGTCCTCTGTGTGTGTGTGTGTTCAGCTTTGAGACCAGGATCTTTCTCAGACCTGAACCAAGAGCTGCCAGAGTCTGAACACAAACCACAAACACTTTCACACTGCTGCACTTTCTACCAGCTGAGATTTTACTGCAACAGCAGAGATTTTAGTGGAAAAACACAACAATCAGGTTCTCTGAACGTTTCACTCACACGTTCACTATCAACTTGCCAAATACATTAATTAACTGAATTAAGAGAAAATGTGATTCAGCAGCGTTTTTGTTTCTTGGTTTATGAACATAACGACTAGAAGAGTTTCATTAAAGTTTAATGAAAGAGTTTCATTAAGTAAAAGAGTTCATTTAAAGTTATTCACTGAACTGAAACTGAAGAACTTTTATACAAACTAGATAAACGGGACAGTGTTCTACCTAAATACCTTTATACATGTATGTCATCTGATTGGTCTTTTCCTCTTCATCCTTCTCTCCTTCCCTCCTACCTTCCTTCTCTCCATTGTTCCTTCCTTCCTTCCCTCTCTCCATCCTTCCCTCCTTCCCTCCATCTTTCCTTCCCTCCTTCTTTCCTTCTCTCCATTCTTCCTTTCCTCCTTCCCTCCTTCCTTCCTTCCCTCTATCTTTCCTTCCTTCCTTCCCTCCTTCTTTCAGGTGATATTTACCCGTCTCTCCCTGCGGTGTGGAGTCTCTTCCTCATCCTCTCTTCATCACAACTGTTTCTCTCTTTCTTTTCTCCATCCATCATCCATCCATCCATCACACACTCACATTACTGGTCCTGATGCAGCAGGCCAGTATATTAGTGTGTTTCATAAAGCTGCAGAGAGAGAACAGAGGAAAGAAATCAGATTTCCAACAACAACAAATAAAGCAAAGATGGAGAAAGAAAGACGGAGCGAAGGAGAGGAGAGATGGGAAAAGGAAAGAAGGATGTGTGAAGGTGCTGTGAGGTCACAGCGGGGAGGTGACAGCTGACGTCCACTAGATGGAGCAGTTCAATCTGCTGTGAGACCTGAACTCTGTTCACCTGAACGTCCTGCTGGAAACACAGAAACTATCTGAAATATTCCTTTTAAACTTTCAACCGCAGCTTCTTCTAACAGAGAAAGTAAACAAGCTCATAAAAAGGTAAAAACCTGTCGTAAAAGGTTCTGATAAATCAGCCTTTATAAATGCTTTTATTTATGCTTAATAAAACATTTACTAGATGATGGAAGCTGTGGTTTTGGTTTGGTGGCTGCTGCTGCTGAAAGAAAAACATGAGAGGAAAAAAACAGGATTTTGTTTGAAGTTCGTGGTTGTTTTTGTTATTATTTATTGTATTTTTCCAATTTTTAACATGTTTAACTTATTTAATGTCTGAATCATGAACCTCCTGCACTTTAATTTATCATTAGCTTATCTTTAAATGTATGATACTTTGTGTCATGTTTATGTTTTTATGTTTAATGTTGAGCTCACAACGATGCCAATAAAGTTAATTCAGCTCAGTTTTAAATCATCAATAAGAACAATTTCACTCTAAATGTTAATTATACATCATAATCCATCAATAAATACTTGTAATAAGTCTTTTATTCTGTGGTTATACATGTTAATAAGTTAAATGGATTTTGTCCTGCTGGAGGTTAAGTGCAACCATTTTTGAAGAAAAAGTTGTGCTAATTGATTAGTAGTGATTGAAGCTGAAAAATTAAATCAGTCAACAAGAAACCAAACACACATTTAAACAAGATGAGGTGTGTTTGATTTCCCTCCCTGGACACCTTCAGTTTAACCTCCCACAGCCGGATTTTCCCCTTAAATACCATTTAAAAACAATGTTCTTCACACTTTATAACAGAACCACAATACATAATATTATATAATAATACAATAATCAGCCCCTGACTGGATTATCTCACATCAGTCTCAATTCTTACTTTCTTCTTTATAAAATACTGTGAAAAGTCTCAAATTTAACCCCTTCAATCCCAGAACCAGTTAAATCCCCTAAAGTTCTACACAGGATCACTTTTATTCCTTTTTAAATCCCTTTCAAAACATTAGAGAGCACTAAGAGCCCATTATACCCCTTAAATCCCACGTAGAACCACTTAGATTCACACTTAAAACCCAGTAGAACCATTAAAACATTAGAAAACCTTCAGAACCTTCTTGGAGCCCATTAGATCTCCTTAAAACCCCTCATGTAGAACCACAAGGGTCCCCATTTAAACGCCATGGAAAATAAAGAATCTTCTTAGAAACAATAAATCCATTTAAATCAGATGTGGAACCACCTGTATTCCACTTTGAGACCCTCAAAAAACCCTCCTGCAGAACTTCAGGCCAGTTTGGACCAAAGATTCATGACGAGACGAGTTGAAACGACGTTCTGAAACCCGCCAGTTTACACCGATGCGACTAGACGAGAGGCTGTATCGTTTCCATAGCAACGACTCTCTGTACTTCTGCTCTAACTGCCGGCTTTTCAGGCTTTTTGCAGCTGGATAATTTCTCTTAAAATATGAATAAAGACAGTGATGGTGAGATACTTGCTGCAGTTGAAGTTCTAGTATTGATACAGACATGACTCAAACAGTCTGATGAGGTGATCCTGTGTCCTCCTGACTCCACTACAAGCTGATTGGCTGTTGAAACAGGTGATGGCCTTACGTTATAAAACCAGACACTAGTGACTTGTTTGAGTTGGACTAGTTCACACGGCTGCAACTCTTCCCTGCAACGTTCTACAACGGTTTGGTCTCGTCATGAATCTTTGGTCTAAACTTCCAACATAAGAAAACCTTTCAAACCTTCTTAGAAACAATTAAATCTCTTTTAAATTTGTAATTTTGTTCCCCTTTGAAACCCCTTAGAACCCAACAGACTGTCTTACAAGAACCACTTAGGCCATTCAAATCCCTGTAGAACCCTTAAAACATTAGAAACCCTTTAGAACATTCTTAGAGTCCATTAGATCTCCTTTAAACCCTGTAGAACCCTTAAAACATTAGAAACCCATTAGAACATTCTTAGAGTCCATTAGATCTCCTTCAAACCCTGTAGAACCCTTAAAACATTAGAAACCCTTTAGAACATTCTTAGAGTCCATTAGATCTCCTTTAAATCCTGTAGAACCCTTAAAACATTAGAAACCCATTAGAACATTCTTAGAGTCCATTAGATCTCCTTTAAACCCTGTAGAACCCTTAAAACATTAGAAACCCTTTAGAACATTCTTAGAGTCCATTAGATCTCCTTTAAACCCTGTAGAACCCTTAAAACATTAGAAACCCTTTAGAACATTCTTAGAGTCCATTAGATCTCCTTCAAACCCTTGTAGAACCACATATATTCCCCTTTAGAAGCCCCTGGAACCATCAAAAACATTAAAAACTCTTTAGAACCCACTTAAAAAGCAGTGTACCCCTTTAAGAGCCTCTGTCGCGTCCCCTGCAGGACCCTTTACAGTTCCCTCTGTGCCCTTTCATCATCTCTTCAGATCTTTTTAGAATCCCATTAGAACATCTGTAAAAACCAAGCAGAATCTTTTTAGAACCTCAAGACTTCCACCATGAAACTCCTCTCATATTTTCCCGCAATTAGCTTCAAACAAAAAACACGTGTATCTGGATGTTTTTCACATCTGCGTCGTTCCTTCAGATGGAAATATTCTTCACGTCTGCTGCTTAATTTTACACACATTTTCCCAAAGATTCAGCTTGACAGATTTCGGTATATTTGGAAACATTTGGATCTGAACTAGAATTTAAAATAAAGTTTTTGTGGTTTTGAACAACATGAGGACTTAATGATGGCTCTGGCTGGCGGGGTCGAAGAGGTTCATTTAAGCTGAAGCGCTCCCTCGTTCTTTTCCAGCTGTTCTGGATGTATTTCGGATGCTTTTTTTTTTTCTTTTTTCAGCCCCAGAGGCAACTTTCAAAACAAAGAAGCATCAGTGCTGCTGCTGCTGCTGCTGCTGCCGGCGTTACGACAGGTTCATGACTCACAGGTTGTGAGTTATTTAAAGAAAGCCGGTGCAGACTAGTTAATTTCCATAATACACACTGCAACGTCTTTATAAGGCAACTCAGCGAGCGGTGAGCTCACGCAGGCATGAGCTGGAGTTTTTTTTTTTTCAAATATACTGACGACTCACACACAAACACAGAGTTTACCCCCACTGTGATGATGTCATAACAGCAGAGGGAGAATCCCAGACGTCTGATTAAAGCAGGAAGCTTCAGAGTGTCTTTGCTGCTTCCTCTACAGTCAGATCTGACTGTTCTCTGGGTTCTCTCCGTTATCTGACCACACATCAGGGGAGGGAGGGATGACTCGCACAGAAAACGAGAAGAATCAACAAATAACTACAAATCATATTCAAGTGCAATTCGTGGGAATTTCCATCCACTTGCTTTTATTTCCATTTTCAGTTTTGCACATAAAGAAACCTGATCTCTAAATATCACTAAGTTTTTACACGTCTCTGAGGAGTAACAGCAGCTGTGTGGATAAAAATCAAATATAAACAGACTGTGAGTATAAATGATGTACATGAATCATGTGACTTAAACGTCACTGAAGAGCTTCCTCACATCGATACATGAAACTAACAGAAACGTCATGTTTCCATCATGTTTTCCATCATTTGAGCTTTTGACTGTCGCTCTTTCAATGACATCATCTCGTTGTTTCTTCTTCTTCTGTAACGGTTTAACGGCAGCGACTGGAGGATTTATATATATTTTATCTGCTAATATTCAGCAGCATCGGATGGAAACAAACATTAAGGACGTTTTATTTGGAAAATCTGTCAAAATGTGTCCTACGTTTGGATGGAAACCAACTTCCTTAGAGACGATGAGATCCCCTTGAAATCCCATGTGGAACCACTTTTGTTCCCTTTCAAACTCGTTACAATCCCATAATAATAATAATAATAATAATAATCATAATAATCATAATAATCATAATAATCATAAATATTTAGAACTTCCTTAACTGTCTTCGTTTGGATGCCCTGGAGAACCAAATTAGCATCTCTTTAGATCCTGTTTGGGAACAAGATGTTATCAGGATGCACAGAAGAAGCAAAAGAACTCGTGATTTTGAAAGTCATTAAGAAACAAAGCTTTCGATCATATCCCATGGCCTTCTTCAGAGAAATGGAACTTGCTCAGGTGTCATCATGTGAATTAAGAGTCCAACATACAACCGCTTGTTGTCATGTCGTTCATACGTCGGTTCCCAAGTTGCATCTATTAAAAAAGGCCAAAAGATGAAGTTTTTAAAATCCAAGATGACGAAATCAAAACAGTCCGAAACCAAAAAAAATATTCTGTTTACATTCCTATAAAACAAGGAAAAGTAAAAATATTCTCATATTGTAGAAGCTGCTTAAAAAAATACTGAAACATTAAATCACTTAACAGAATAGTTTAATCGTAGTTTATACTTGTTATGTTGATGATGATGTGTTATTTATTATATTATTATTACTATTATTGGGGGGGGGGGTCATGATCACATTAACACTTGACATTTCACTGAACAAGCATCATAATTTGGTATCATACTCGGACCGAAACAACCATTCAGAAACACTTTCTCTAACGCACCAGGAACAAAATTTAACCACAATCTGACTCGGACCGCTTTTGACTGACACGTCGACGTCACATGACCTCAGCTGTCTTCATTCGGTTAGCAGGTTGTTGTCAGATGTAGCAGCTCCAGTTGAAAAAGTAAAATGTCTTGTTGAAGACTAGCCGATACAGAAAAGGTTGTTTTGATGGTTGATGGTGAAAAACGTGTACGTAAGCACAGCCGAACGCCACGACGACACCAAACAACGCCTGTGATGAACAAAACTATCCTAAAAACAAAAAACTGAACCAGCTGAAGTCGTGATATCAAGACTGCAGCAGTAAAAACATTTTCACCAATGAAAACAGAGAAGAACTCACTAGTGAACCCTTACAGCAGTGTTTCCACCTATACCTCACGCTCAGGTTAATCAACGAAGGACTTGACACAGAAACACTGTTCAGTTATGTGATGCAGTAGAACACATGGGTCACATGACCTCTCCGAGTGTTTGAGACTCTCTGCTTTAGAGGAAGTGGTGGGAACATCTGACCGACTTCCAGGAGAGTCTCACCTGTCTGTCAGAGATGTTTACCGACTGATTCAGACCAAAGCAAACACACCAGAGCAGTGGGAGGCAAATAGTGGCCCGGGGGCCAAATCGGGGCCCTTGTTCTTTACAAACACAAACAGGGGGGGGGGGGGGGCAGTCTAACAGAAACAACTTTCAATCAGCCATAAATGCAGCAGGCTGCTGTTTATCGTGTGTGCAAGTCCAATAAAATACATCTCGAGTCTCCAAGTACAACACAGATACTCATCTAAGAGGCACTTTTAGCCAAATGAGTATTAAAATAAACTGTCCACTTACTCACTGACTAATGGGGGGAAAAATAAAAAGAAATAACAAAACATGTACATGTTAAACATATTTAAGCAGTTAACGGCCCTCCAATGAAAAAATCCTGCAAACGTTGTCCCGCCGTTGAACCCGGTTTCTGACCCCCTTGCTTTGAAAAATGCCATAAATTTCGAGGAGACGGGGTTAAAAGAGGATTCCCCTTCTCCTCACGCCAAACACGTCGCCCACCGCAGCGCGACGAGGCGAGACCGCACAGTCATGAACCGTGATGTCATGTTGACAAACTGACTGGTAGACAGACAGACAGACAGACAGACAGGAGAGAGTCATAGGATGAAATCCAAGTCATCCAAGAATTTTCCCCTCAACACGTAACTCATTCACAGCCGACCGTGGGAGGAGGGAGGGGAGGGAGGGGAGGGAGGGGAGGGATAAAGGAATCCCAGCTTCGCTCCATTAACAGCCAAACAGAGGGAGGGAGGGGAGAAATAAATAAAGAAAGACAGAAAGAGAAGGAGGGGAGGGAGAAGGTAAAAGTTGGAAGTGCTATGAGTCACAGAGCGAGATGGGAGGAGACTGGAGTGGAGGAGAGAGAGAGAGAGAGAGGGATGGAGGGAGGGAGGGAGGTATAATTATGGTCGGAGGCTGCCAGGACAAGAGAGAGAGGAGAGAGAAGCAGGAGGGGAGGGAAGGAAAGACGAGAGCAGCGAAGGGAGAGAGAGAGAGAGAGAGAGAGAGAGAGAGAGAGAGAGTCCAGCCCACTCCGGTAAAACCATTCAACTGGTGAACGAGGGAACGCATTCAAGACACAGAGAGAGAGAGAGAGAGAGAGAGCAAAAGAGGTAAAAAAGAGAGAGAGAGAGAGAGGAACTCCCTTCGTCTGGGATAACTTAGTCAAACTGCCTCTCGCACACACACACACTTGAACACACACTCTGCAGCGACTTCACCCCGGGAACAAGGATTCTCCTGCTCGCCACAGTTTTTTCCTTCATTCATCATCACATCTGAGAGTTTTTTTTTTTTTTCTTCTTCTTTCTTTTCTTGTTTTCTTTCTTTTTTCTTTTCTTTCTTTCTTGTGACGCCTCCACATTTTCCAGCCATCTGTCCCTGACAAAAAAGATAAGGATTACTCATTTTCTCTCTCGGCGGCGTTGAGTGTGTGGTTTTTTTTTTTTTTTCTCTTCTTCTTTCTTCTTCTTCTTCTTTTTTTTTTTTTTGTCCTCCTCTCTCTCCTCTCGTTTTTCTTTACAGCTTTTTTCCCTCCGTTTTCGCAGGTGGACTGTGAGCTGAGCTGAACTTTGCAGCGTCCAAACTTCTGAGGAGGAGAGCGAGAGACAGTCGGAGCGAGAGGAGGCAGAGAGGAAACAGACTCTGTCTTCATCCAGGACTGAATTCTTCTTCACAAACACTTTTTAGCCAAAACTCGACTTTTCTTCATCTTTTTTTTTCGTGTCTGCATCCGGCGGCAGCATCACCAAAAATCCAGCCCGGCAGCCAATCAGGCGTCTTCTGTCATCATGTCTGTCTTACCTCTGCTCAGCTGGATCGTCCTGCTGCTGCTGCTGGTCCAGAGCTGCAGCTCGTCTTCGGACCCGGCGTCCAAACTCCAGCCTCCGCCGCTCTCTCTGAGCGTCCACCCTCATCAGCAGCTCCCGCTGGACGCCGCCTCCAGCTCCCACTGCCCCTCCTGCGCCCTGGCCAGGATGCGCAGAAGCGAAGGGGGTACGACGGCGGCTGCGGCGGCGGCGGACGACATGGCGGGACACGACAGAGAGGAGGAGGAGGCGGCTCAGCAGGACGTGGTGGAGGCGGTGAAGAGACACATCCTCAACATGCTGCACCTCCAGGCCCGGCCTAACATCACCCGGCCTGTGCCGCGCGCCGCGCTCCTCAACGCCCTGCGCAAGCTCCACGTGGGGCGGGTGGCGGAGGACGGCAGCGTGCAGATCGAGGGGGAGGAGGAGGCGCGAGGAGGGCGGGGAGGAGGAGGAGGAGGAGGGGGAGGAGCAGCGACGGCAGCACGGATGGAAGACAGCAGCGACGCGCAGGAGACGACGGAGATCATCACCTTCGCCGAGGCTGGTGAGTACGATGGCTTGGTGTGTGTGTGTAAATGTGTGTGTGTGTGTGTAAATGTGTGTGTGTGTGTGTGTAAATGTGTGTGTGTGTGTGTGTTCTGCATCAGAGAAACACACACGCAGAAAAAACCTTTTGTGTGTGTATATATGAAAAAACAAAGTGTGTGCATGCACTCGTGTCTGTGTGTGATCAGAAATCAAGATGACTGTGTGTAAGCACATGTATTTCTGTTCTGTGTGCACGTGTGTGTGTGTGTGTGTGTGCACGTGTGTGTGTGTGTGTGTGTGTGTGTCTGTGTGTGTGTGTGTGTGTGAGAACTCTGCGGCAGATCGACAGTAAATGTTTAAATGTGTAAATCTGCATTTTCATAATGACTAGTGGTGTCAAGGAATGTGTTACCTGTGTACGTGTGTGTGTGTGTGTGTGTGTGTGTGTGTGTGTGTGTGTGTGTGGAGAGTGTTTAAGCACATATTTGCATGTGTTTCAGTTTGTGTGCGTAAAAGACAAAAATGCAGCTGTGTTGGAAATCAGCTTGTGTAACGTCCAGTCTGTGTGTGTGTGTGTGTGTGTGTGTGTGTGTGTGTGTGTGTGTCCACCTGCTTAATTCCACCTGCGTACTCACTCAGCCGAACCCATCAGATATCCACACATACACACAAACACGCGCACGCACACACACTAACCTCTGTAATCGCCTCCTGCTGTTTTCAAAGAATACCTCATTATCTACTTAAAGTCAGAGCGGATTCGTGTGTCGCCGCCTGCGTGTGTGTGTGTGTGTGTGTGTGTGTGTGTGTGTGTTTGCATGAGTGTGTGTGTGTGTTTGCATGAGTGTGTGTGTGTGTTCTCTTAAATAGTGCTGGAACGCTCTCCTGACAGACGGTAGCGACAGAGAGTCAGAGAGAGTGAAGCGCTGCTGTGTTACTGAATAATAAGTCAGGATTCAGGGTGAAACTGTCGCCGCCTCCTCTGCGCTGCTCAGAGGCACTACGGCAGGCTGAGGTCAGGTGTCGACTCCGCCTCCTCACCTCTCAACATGTTTTAAACATGTTTTAAGTTCAGCTCACCGGACGGTTTGAAGTTATGAGCTTATTAACTTGCTGTCATGTAGTGAAACGACTTCATCACTGCAGTCGAATCTTTAAATTGCATCATTTCCCAAAATCCATCAGTTTCATTATCATTATATGATTAATGAATCATTTGAGCAGCATCTGGTTCCTTTAAAGATGCTCCAACATGTGACATCCTGCTTCTCAAAACGTCCATGTTTCCTCATTTTGTTTGTTTGTCTTCTGATTTTGACTTAAAGCAGAAAATCTATTTAAAAATATCGGTTACACTTTGTAAAAATGATCAATAATATAATATAAAGTATAAAAGATTTATAGTCGACGGACTCAAACATGTGAAACCGTCTGTATGAGCTGATTATAGTGAACAGAAATGGTGACAAAATTAAAAATGAATGAATTTTCTTCACCGATATAAATAGTTAATAAATGGTTTATAAGCACATATGGGGACATTTCATATTATTACAGCTGTGTTTTACTATATCGTCATTCATGATCTGATAGTTGTGGATTAAAACATTAATAACTACATTATAGTGTGTTATAAACCATTAATTAACTCTTTATAGGCTGATTATTAATGATAATGTGGGAGTTAAAGTCGCGTTAACGGCTGTGGAGTTTCCTGCAGAGCTCACCTGTCAATCAAGCCGCGTGTGGGGGCGGGACTCTCGCTGACGTCTTCTGGATTTTCTGTTGCAGTTTGAGTTTTTTTTCTGTAGGCGAGAGTCTGGAACAGCAGATGGAAAAAGATTTTTATGAAGTGGATCGGTGCAGACAGACTCAGAGCAGCAGCTTTATTTTAAGGAAAACATCAGAGAATATAAGAATCTGCTGTCAGAGAAACAGCCAATCACTGAAGCTGTTCTCTTTGTCGGACGGTTTGTTAAACGTCACCGATGCGGGTGACATCCAGGGGCGTGTTCTGTGTTCGGGCGGGTTATATAACCGCCAAACCCCAAAAAATCATGAGTTCTGATTGGCTGATGGCCACTCTGGAGGCAGGGCCATGCAGCTGCCACCAGCTTACAAATCCCAACATGATCCTCCTGCTTTCCTCTTTCTGCTTAGAACCACTTCAGAACTTCATCAGAACCCCTTCAGAACATATACAGCCCGTTTTAATGCATCAGAACTATTTCAGAAACACTTTATGAGGGAGAAAAAGCATTTAGATGCTTCAGAAACTCCATTTAATTCCATTTAAAATGACGTTGATCTTCCACAGAAACCAAAACACCAGCTAACGAGCTACGACTGTGTTCACCTCGATTATTAAATGTTAAAAAAAAGTTTTGATTGGCAGCCTGCAGACACTGCTCAAGGCTAAATAATGCTCTTGTTAATATTAATCGACAATTATAAATTTGGCAGCTTATATCTTTCACTCTGTTAAACTTCTTTGGTGCATCAGCTCCCTAAAACTTTTACCAATACGCAAAAAAAAAAGTGAAGATAAACAAAATTGATAATTTTCTTTGTAAAAGCAAAACTTAAAGCTCCTTTAATTAAGTTTTTGACCACTAGGAGGCAGAAGAACCTCACAGCCTGGCATAATATCATCCTATAAAGTATCTGTGGCTAACATGTTAGCATACAGCAACACGATTATAATGTCACTGATGGCTGGTGGAGTTCCTCAGGGTTCTATTCTCGGTCCTTCATATTTTCGGTTAAAGCTACACAAATATTTGTTATATTTCTGTCTGCTGGCTGGAAACACTGAAACTGAAACAAACAGTAAATATTTGTATAATTATATTCATTATTAATTTTGTAACTTCAAACATTAGGCAGAAAAAACGACGTGGTTAACTTCATTCACAAGCTTTGAGGCTCTTTAACGGCTAATGCTAGCTTGGATCAGCTAATGCTAGCTTGGATGGCTGTCACTCAAAACCAACATTTTGTTTTTGGGACAGAACCAGTTATTTTGAAGTATACTGAGGCCTTTAATGTGCAGCAAAACCAAAACTCCGAGCTAAAAAAGAACTTTTTAACAGATGTCGGTACTTTAAAAACACAAAACTCCCACCCTGCTCCTCCTCATAGGACCTGATAAAACCTTTTTCTGGGATGTGACATGACCCGCCGTGAGAATACTTTGCACGCAGCCAGTCCTGTGCTTTGTTAGGAATAACTGATGCATTCAGGGACCTCGGTAATCGGTTATTTTGGGCGACGGGAGATAGCGAGTAGAGGAGCCCAGAGACAACTGGATTCTTGGCGGAGATGAAGTGTCAACCTCCGTTTAGCAGCTCCGACACAATATCTATCTGTTTGTGGTTTTCTGTCCTGTCTAAATTCCTCTCTTCCTTCCCTGTTTATCCCCTCGTCTCTCCCTACACACAGAGGACAATTAAGCTAATTGAACTTAATTGAACACATCATTAGTGACATTCCACAATCCACTTTCATCTCTCTCTCTCTCTCTCTCTCTCTCTCGCTGCTGCGCTCTCTAACCTCGTTCTACCCTTCCGATCTCTGGCAGACAGAATAAACCGGTCATTGTTGGATCTATTCTGGTGTCCACCGGAGTCTGTCTGGGGGGATTCAAACCAGCAACCCCTCCGCTGAGCCCGGTGCTGCTTCGCCGTCCTCAGAGAGGAAACAGTGAATCACAGCAGCTGATAGAGAAACAAAGACACACAAAAACACGTGTCCGATGTGAAAATAAACCACGATTAAGACGTTTCCTTTCTCTCGTTCTCTTCATCTCTTTCTTCCCACACTGTAAAAAAAACATATTTATAGATTTTTTCATTTTAATTTGACATATTTTCTTATGTAATGAATGAATTGACATGTCTAATGTAAAATAACATGAGAAATGTGTTCCTCATATTACATTTTATATGATCTTAAATTAAATAGATTGATATTTTGACATTTTTTAAAAGGTAAATCAAATGTTTTCAGTCTTTTTATTAAATTAAATATAGATTAAAATAGAAGATTTTACATGTAAAATGTAATTAAACTCAATTTATAACAGAACATTTCTGTCATTTTAAGTCTGATCATTGTTATTATAGCAGAGTCAGTGTATTTTTATAGAAATTGTTTAGGTGGAAATACCTTTAATTATGGAATTTTACTGTATTTTACAGTATTTTATTGGCGAATAGCTGCCAGAATATTTATTACATATTTCCCTCCTATTCCTCTCTTTTGTTTATTCTTTCTCGTTTTTCTTCCACCTTTTCATCTTTTTCTCCTCATCCCTCCTTCACTTTTTCTTGTGACATGTTTACAGTCGTAACGCTGCTGGTTTGAGTCCTGGTTTAGTCGTCGTTGTTGTCGTCGTCGTCGTCGTCGTCGTCGTCCCGCCGCATCGTTTGGCTCCTCTTTGATGTGTGACCGGCGGCCAAAGATGCTCTATGTCTGGAGAGATGAATCACTACATAGTAAACAGCTACAGATTGGGTCCAGACCTGCAGCACACACACACACACACACACACACACACACACACACACACACACGAAAATCTGAAGATCCTGTAGATTTAGAGATTTAGTGAAATTCAACATTTCAGAGCTCCAAACTATTAAAAACACGTCATTGAGCCACAACTGACGTTCCTTCGTTTATCAAACTGCATCT
The DNA here is from genome assembly GCF_914725855.1 of Thunnus albacares. Classification (NCBI taxonomy): domain Eukaryota; kingdom Metazoa; phylum Chordata; class Actinopteri; order Scombriformes; family Scombridae; genus Thunnus; species Thunnus albacares. The sequence goes on from NC_058126.1 coordinate 1,668,982, forward strand.
CTTACTTAATTACCTTGAAATTCCATTAATTTACCCCCCAATTAAAGTGCAATTAAGATATTTTAATGAGATGATTAACAGATTTATAAATGAACGTATATGAAATAAACTGTTATCTGTTTGTAAAGAGTTTGAAACTCCTTCATACATCATATTGATCTGTTTCCTCCTGTTTGTGTGTTACAGACTGACTCGTTAAAGAATGCCAGACTGTCAGAAAAGAGCTTCGACTCCAATTTTTTAGATTTAATACAAAGTAAAAACATTAACTGGTCAGGTTATGTTACTTATGAGGTCATTTAAATGATTCACTGCTTTATTTTAGAGATAAATGTACCATTAGCAGCTGGAAGCTAACATTTTAGATCCTCCAGCTGTGAGAGCAGGTTCTCTGGAAATAAATGTGTTATGAATGAAATATGAATCCCTATCATGAGTTTAGTTATTGTGAGTTGTGCGTTAAAATAAGTTTGCTTCCACCTAGTTATCATGTCGGTCGAGTTTCTGATCCCAGATGTGACATAAATCAAACTCTGCCGTCGTCAGAACAGAGTGAGAGACGTTCGGCGGTGTGTTGAAAAGCGGTGAGAGTGAGACGTCGCTGTGTTTTTTGCTCCTCTCTGCCAGCCGCCCGCTGTGTCGTCCCTCTGGGAGGAATCAGGGAGGACAGGAAGGCAGTTCAAACGCAGAGGAGAGGGAGGAACGGTGGGAAAGAGACACCGAGAGGGAAAGAAGTCAGAGAATTAGAGAGAGAAGTAAACCTTCTCAACCTCGACTGTCCCTGAATGACTTCGTCTCTTCGTCTCTCTTTAAAGCCACACAGACAGACTGCGGTCGGGTTTATATTTATTACAAACTGAAACAGAAGCAGTATGAAGCTGGTTGTACTGGGAGGCTGATTAACAAACCGGAGGGAGGCTGCGAACAAACATTATTATCTTCTGTTATTATATGATGGAAGATGTTGAGTTTACTATCATGTAAAACTGACAAACTAGCAGATATTTCCACATAAGAAGAGCGAAGAAGAAACGACTTAAAACGACCATGAATGATTCAATGATCTCCATGTATAGTGGGAGTCAGCTGGGTGTGAATGTGAAACAGGAAGTAGAAACGGTTAAATGTTGTTAATGTGTTGAAACAGTCCTGATAAGACTTTTCCTGCAGAGATAAAGATAAAGAGAAGAAGAGAAGCTTCTTCTTCTTCTGGTCCTCTTTGTTGAACAGATTTAGTCTTTTACTGTCTGACTGACTCTGCAGCTTCTCATATTTCCTCCGATCTGCCCTGTTTTGACGTATAAGACGTTTACGTGACGCCGTTCACACTAAGCAGCTACGTGTGTTTGCATGGATGCACCAGATGAACCAGTATGAGTCCAGTATGAGCTGCAAACAGGCTGAATGCAGTTTAGGGAGAATAATGTGTAAATAATGATGAGATGATACTGAGGTTGTTTGCAGACTAATTTATATCCGATAACAATAATTGTTATTATTATGGTCACTGTCTAATCTCTGCAGGAGGCTGATTGTACTCATATCTTCATCTTGATTGAACTCCTCCTCTTCATCAGCACAGAGTGAATTATTTTGAAGCCGCTTCAGTGTCTGCGCTACTGTAAACGACGACGGTACGGAAGCATATGGAGCATATTATGATGTTTATTTATTGTTCAGCTTCACACGGTTAGATTCATATTTGTGTTTTCACAAGTTATCAGTCGTCGAGATGCTACAAGCGTCTTTGTTGAGGAAGAGTTGAGTCTCTGTAGATATTAAAGGTTTTGAGAAAAACGCTGATTCGTGCGTCAGAAGCTCGAGCTGAGCTGAGCTGAGCTGAGCGGCGGTGGCGGCGGGGTCTCTTTGGCATTTTGGTATTTTGAGTCGGGAACATTTGACTGTCAGATTGGAGCGCTTATCTGCTCTCTCAGTATAAATAAACCGGCCCTGGGAACCCAGACGAACCGAGAGGCAGAGAGAGGGGTTACAAGCTGGCACTTCAGCTTCAATTTAGATCAAAACTTTATTGTCCCGAGAGAGAAATCTGGTCTGTAGATGAAAAACATGCCCCCTGAAATCACTTTGAGAAAACAATGAAAACACAATAAAAAGCTGATGAAAACATTACCGACCGCTGCAGGCAGGAAACAGTGTCTCTCATTTTTGACTCCATGTTAGACGTTTACTGCTTGAATAATTTTACAGACCACTTTTATTTGGTACTCGCAGGAAGAAAAAAACGCCAGACGGGAAAGTTTAGCGAGTGAACAACGCAAACAAGACACTGTGTTACAGCTCAGAGCTTTTCAAAAACAACCACAAACAAAATACTGTAGAAAACGAGAATCCAGAGTTTTTTTTACATACTTGTTTGACGTTCTTGTACGACGTGAGACTTGAACTCTGGTCCTGTTATTATTAGATTAGATTTGTTCCATAGTTATTGTAGAAAATCTCCCACAAACAAAGAATGAAAACATTGAAACCAAAAACAAAAAAAAAAAAAAAAAAAAGACCTCTGAGGCAAAACTTACAGGAGTTTTTCTGTCACTTTTTTCAGTTTAATTATGCAAGAATATTAACTCCGTACATCCTGTGATCATCACTTGAAGGGGAAACTTGCCCCGGATGTTCACATGAGACCTGACTGAATAGTTACAGATGGTTATATAGTTATACAACATTTCCTTTTGTGTAGAAACTACAGCTGTTTGATTAAATGTAGCGTAAAGCACATTATTACACCGCTACTGGCCCCATAACAACAGCCAACGGTGTACATCAATACACTACGTCCAGTATATGACCCCCCAAACCATCAAAAACAAACAAACTGAAGCACAAACAAACCTTCCACTTAAGTTTGAAACAATCTGGAGTGAGTTTATGTACATTTTGTGTCGCGTGGGCCTCTAATTGTCTCTATTTATTTATATTAAACACAGATCTGGGCTGCGATTGGTTACTGTATGTTCAGCTTGTCCCTCTGTAATCCTGTCAGGCTTCTTTTTGAGGGATTTGATGCTCTTGAGCAGGATTCTTGGTCTATAAACTGTCTGTAAACAGTAAAATGTGCATTTCCTTGAGCTCAAAGTGACGTCTGCAGATGTTTCATGTTGTTGGTCTGAAACATAAAGTTTTATAATATTGGGTGTAGCTTTGCTGTGAAGGGCGTATGTATACCATCCTTCTCTTTCCTGTCTGCGCTTTGATCCACCCAAATGAAAAAATGACTTCTTCAGAACTACAAAAAGGCGGGATTTCAAAAAAAAGTGTGTGTGTGTGTCGTCTCTCTCCAGCTGACGATGAGCGAGTTTGGCATCCAGGACGTTGCTCCCCTCAGACGGCGAGGCCTCTTTAATGCCTCCTCACCACGTTTGTTTACCGGCTGTTTGACAGTGTTACACAGATTTAGTTTCAGCTCAGTGTGTGTGTGTGTGTGTGTGTGTGTGTGTGTGTGTGTGTGTATTTACTAAACACTCACATGTGGTGCCAATAAGGCCGAGCAGGGCGTCGACTCTCCGGGGGTCTGGAGCGGATTTTCTGTCCCACGCACGGAGCGAAGCTGAGCCTGACAGTCCGCACTGAGGGTTTACACCTTGTCCACCTTAACTCCATTAACACAGTCGCTGTTTACATCCTCCTGTAAACGCTCTCAGCTGACGACTTTAGAGGAGCAGAACAAGTCTGGAGGAGTCGCAGCTGTCATGTGACTAAACAGGATAATATTAGTTTATCCTGTAAAAAAAAAACATCCGAAATTATCCTTTAAATCCAGATCAAAGCCTCATTAGAGAGAAGAGGATGGATTTACTTGTTCAGGCATTAAGGAAACATGATTATTTATATTATATTATTAATTACTTTTGGATCTATGATATCATTTTTAATTAAAATGTCTGTGAAATGACTTTATCTGTGACTTAGATCTCACTGTGTGGTTTGTGCTTTGAGGAGGTGAATCAAAGGCTTCATTTATGTTTTGTTTTACTTCATAAATTTCCACCAAATTTCCCCTTTAAGCAGCTTCAGAGATGTGTATCAGCTGGTTCCAGCTCTCTCTCTCTTTACTTCAAACCCCCGACAGGACTGGAGCCCTCGACCCCCCGGGTCAGCGTTAGCACCGCGTTACATTTCCAGTGTCTTTAAACTCTTAAACACTGTCAGGAGGCGGCGACCCCGCCCACCGACCCCCCCTAATGTAAACCAAACAGACAGAAGGAGGGCCGACGGTGATCCGTCTTACAGAGACAAGACAGAAAGAAAGAAAGAATACTGTATAGTAGAATATTGTCACTTGTTTTGACAGCTGAGGGATTCTGGGAAATATAGTACACTGTACATTCTGCTAATACTAACTGGTGAGTTTGGTTTCTTTGTCCATCCAACACTTTGGCTCAGAGTGAGACATCTTCACTCTAGCGCCACCATCAGGCCAAAGTTCAACAAATAAACATGGATATCATGCAGGCAGATAGTCAGTAAATGTTGAGGATGAACTCTTTCCCTCTAGCGCCACCATGAGGTTAACCTTTTAGCAACAACTATCGGATGGACTGTCATAGATTACGTTCATGTTCCCCTCAAGATGATCTGTAATAACTTTGATCCTCTTTTCATCCAGCGCCATCATCTGCTCACCATTAAATTCTGTCCAATACTTTGGTTTATGACCAAACATCTGCAAAACTAAAGACATACTTTGTGTTTACTGCTAATTAGCAGATGTTAGCATGCTAATACGCTAAACCAACACGGTGAACATGGTAAACCTGCTAAACTTCAACATGCTAGCATGCTGGTGTTAGCATTTAGCTCGGCCTCAGCAGACCGTGAGTCTTGTTTGAATGTTTTTGATCCTTTAATGTAAACCTGACAGACTCAGAGGAGATGGAGTGGTAGATTAGCGCCCCCCCATTAAATGCACTGATCTGTCACATCTGTCACTTCCAGCTCCAGTAAATTAGCTCTCCTACTGGTTCATCTTCTCTCTGGTCTGTCCGCCCAGTGAACAGTTTCCATTTTGGAGTGTGGGAACGAGAGAGAGAGAAGAGAGAGAGACAGAAACAGCTGTGCAAACTGTAAATCCCAACAGAAGCTGATGTTTCTTTGCTTTGTCTTTGAACAGTCGCAGCAGCAGATAGCGACGGAATAAAAGACGAGAGGAAAAGTGAAAATAAATAGAACAATTCTCTTCTTCACTGACATAAAAACACACAACACGCACTCGCACACGATACACAAACAAAGATACACAAACAGCTGGACACACTCAGCTCGTCCATTGAAAGGAGGGATTATGGTGGACAATGAGAGGACGACAGTGTGTGTTTGGACAGATGGGTACACTGTGTGTGTGTGTGTGTGTGTGTGTGTCAGTAAACACAGCAAACAGAGGATGGAGGGTGTGTTCACTCACTGATGTCAACAGTCAAATCCAGAATTAGCAGCGTCCCAATTCAGGCCCCGCCTCCGCCGAGCGACGACGCCCAGCGAGGTCGAAAAACAAGACGGTGCGTTCAGGTGCTCCTCTTCAGCCTGTAAATTAGAACAAAAGTCTCCACGTCAGTGTGTCACATTTACTTCTTTTTGTTTGTTTTCTTACCTGTTGTAAGAAGCTGGGTGTTTGATGGTCTAAACTGGGAGGTTGATGGTCTAAACTGGGTGATTGATGGTGTAAACTGGGTTGTTGATAGTCTAAACTGGGTTTTTGATGGTCTAACCTTGTTTTTTAAGTGTAAACTAAGAATTTGATAGTATACAGTGGCTTTTTGAAGGTCTAAATTGAGAATTCTGATGGCGTAAACTGGGATTGATGATCTAAACTGGGTTTTTGATGGTGTAAACTGGGTTGTTGATGGCATAAAGTGGGTTTTTGATGGTGTAAACTGGGATTGATGGTCTAAACTGGGATTTTGAAGGTCTAAATTGAAAATGTGATGGCAGGCACTGGGTTTATGGTGGTTTTTGTTTGTCTCAGCAGCAGATTTTTTCACCTGTTGAAAGAAACTCTGATAACTTGACTTGTTAAAGTGAGTTTTTTTTTTCGTGGGTTTTTGGTAGAAGTCTGGTAACAAGAAAAGTTTTGTTTTGGTGTCGTTTGATATTGAAAATTATAGATTGATCTCATGATGTCTGACCTTTGACCTTTTGATAGCTTTGAGGAAAAATCATCTGTGGTTTCAGCTGTTGAGGAAGTTCATGCTCAGAGCTTCCAGGTGTCTGATAACACAAAACTTTAATCTCTCAAACGCCCGTTTAACAGATGACTCTCTGCACTGTGTGTGTGTGTGTGTGTCTGTGTGTGTGTGTGTGTGTGTGAGGGGGATTACAGAGGATTTAATAAGATTTATCATAAACCAAGAGCAAAAACCTTTTAACAACATACCAAACAGTGTTTGTGTCACATGTTGGCAGGATCTCTTGTTTAGCTTTGTTAGCTGTTAGAAAGGCTTCGTCTGATAAATCAAATTAAAGTCATAATATACGCCCCAAATGTTTGTAAGCCACTGCCGATGATGATGAAGATGATGTTTGGCTCAAATGTCCGTTTATCGTTCCTCGTCTGTCTGTCAGAGAACAGCTGATGAAAAAGCTGTCCGGTGTTCTCTGGAAGGGTCAAAGAGCTGCAGCGATGGCTGTTCACTGGTCCCAGAAACTGGTTTTGATGGTTTAAATTGGGTTTTAAGATGCTATAAGTTGTTTCTGATTGGCTTAAATAAAAAGTGAAAGAACTCCAGAGTTTTTATCTGATAGTTCCTGAATGTTTCCTCCATGTTGTCTGTTCATTTGAAATAAAGACGTGAAGTTCTTTGAAACTCTTTTGTAACCCGAACGAACATCAGAACACGTGTTTGCTTCAGTTTTCTACACACTCTCTCCTCCCTCGCCGCTGCGCTGTCCAAACACAGACACCGCATGACAAACTGTGTGTGTGTGTGTGTGTGTGTGTGTGTGAGAGTAGATGAGGGCCAGAAATCAGGTTTTATGAGTTGTTGAGACATCAGACAGTTTGTAAAGATCAGTCTTCTGTAAATGGAGGGGGATTAGAGAGATGAGCTGTTAGCAGAAGACTTGCAGAGGTCGGACAGACTCCAGGAAACTCAAACGTCTCGTCTCTTGAGTGTAAATGAGCTGCCGGAACTTCTTCTGTCTCACCTGCTCGATGGAGTCTTTACATGTTTTAACACATTAAGAACGAGTCGACTAAACTTCACATCACCATTAGTGTTCAGATTGATTTCCTTCCTTCCAGGCAGCCGTTAGTTTCACTGTGAACATCAACTTTACTTTACAGTCTCGTCCTCTTTTGCTCTGATGAAGGAAAATCTTCAACGCCGCAGCACACGGTGATGTTTTAGACATTTAAATCATGTTGTTCCTGCTTTGTGTCAACATGGCGGTACCTTCCTGCACAAAGCCAGCTCCATAAAGGGATGAAAGTTTGATCACCAGCATCAGAGTTAAAGCTCATTAATGTATCGTTAATAATCCATCAATGTTTAGTCAACTTTATTTTATGTTAAAGTTCTGTAGTTTGTTTCTGTTGCATTCAAAGACCCTCCGACGTCTGTGTGTTATAGAAACACTCAAAGCCTCACAGCAGCTGATGAATACTGACGTTACTCTTAAAATAACTCAAATGTTTCCATCCAGCACACACGTGGAAACTTATTTATCCTCCAACATCGTTCCAGCTTTTCAGAAAAGTAAAGAATGTGAATCTCCAGCAGGACGCTAACAGATAGCGAGCGGTGATGTCATGGACGACGTCGCGTCCACGTCGTGCAGCGGTTTAAAGTCTCTCGGTGTCTCTCTGCAGACGTGTACATGTGACTGTAAATCACACGCATGTAACAGACGTCCGTCCGCTCAGCTCGTCTGTCATTAGAGACGTAATAAGCGGCTCCGTCCGACTTCACCGTTCAAGCCACTACTTTGTGCCGCTAACATGCTATTAGGATTTTCCTCCTTCAGGGACTCTCAGACTCTCAGGAACGGTTGTCAAAGTCTCTCAGAGACTCTGAGCTGCAGCAACAACTGAATACAACACATTTAACTGTGTATCTACTAATCCTGGAGTTCACTATGAATCCTTTAAGATTAATTAACTGATAATGAAAACAATGATTAGTTGCAGCTTTTAGTTTTTTTATCCTGCACAAAGAAAATCATTTCACCTGAAACTGTCTTGGTTCATCTTCAGTGTTTTACAGGTTTTTCTTATGAAACATGAGGAGTCAAACCAACAGTGAGGTTGTGCATCATGCAACACTTTCCTCCACATCACTACATGATCTGATTAAACACAAATGATCTCTAAACGAGCAGCAGTGACAGTCGTCCGTCAGGAAGTTATTATCACATCAGTCATTATTCTCTTTAATAGTCCGTTGATTGTTAACGGTGTATAAATGTTGATCATTAATATTATGACGTATTATTATTATTGGGTCGTCCACTAATGGGAAGATGGTGGTTTTGATTCCCAGTTCCTCCAGTCTGCATGTTGAAGTGTGTCTCTGGGCTCCTGATGGCTGCACCAGTATCAGTCAGTGTGTGAACAGGTGAATGTGGCTCATAGTGTAGAGAGCAGATGAACATATTCAGATGAAAACTAGAAGCTGCGACCAAAACATGACTTAAATGATTCATCAATGACCTGGTTAATTAATCAACTGATTGCTTTCAGCTCTGCAGCGCTGCCGTGTATCATAGGGGTCAGTTTCATGTTTAAAAAAGGTTCAGTAATTTACTAAATCAGCTGGATGCTGTAGTTTGTTAGGGACTATTTTCAGCGGCGGATGAATCCAGGTTTGGTGCTGTAGTGTGTGTGTGTGTGTGTGTGTGTGTGTTCATGGTGATGAAGACATGTTGTTAATATGTTCTGGACAACTGAGGAAGAAGATAAATCACAATACGTGTTAGTAGATCAGTTCATTAAGAAGAAGACTCATCCTCGTCTTCCTCTTCTTCTTCTTCTTCCTCCAGCAAACATCACAAACACTATTCTAAGAAATAATGAATGAATGAACAGGGTTGTTTTTTTTTCTCCATCGTCTCTGAAGTGATGATGATGTAAGTGAGATAATCGCCTCCGAATTGTCGGTTAAACGGCGTTAATGGACTCGCTAAAGTGCCGACCGCCTCCACACACACACACACACACACACACACACACACACACACACACACACGCACACACAAGCCGCCCATTCACACCGTTCAGCAGAGCATCACTGCTGCTGCTGACATTCATAAACTCCCAAATCGTGACTTTGATTTTCTGTATTTTCTGTGTGGCTGACACCCACGAGCGAGAGACGTTAAGTGAGAGCGAGAGAGGAAAAGGTGATGCAAAGATCTTATGTAACGGCGACGGATGGAAATTGGGTCTTCAAAGTGGTGATTAGCTCGCTGGCTGCTGGGGCCTGGAGGTTTTCTAGGAAATGTAAAATACAGGTCTGGACGTGTGTGTGTGTGTGTGTGTGTGTGTGTGTGTGTGTGTGTTGAAAATATGTAGGAAAGTTCTGGTCTTGTAAGTTATTTTATTGTCTAAATGATTAATAGATGATTTTTTTAAAAAAATACCCTGCAATTTAACCCCAAACGAACCTTTTGGCACTTCAGAGCAGCCTGGCAGACTGAATTCAGGGCAAAAAAAAGAGTGTGTTAGACTATCAGCACAGAGCAGCTGCTGCCAACTCTCACAGGAAACGTCTCACATTTACCTTCCTAAATAAAACAGTGTAACATTCCCACACTTCACCCCCGAAGTCAAAGAACAAAAAAAAAAAAGATTTTCAGTTTTTCAGACGTGCTGCTGTAAATTCAGTCACACTGAGCTGCAGTAATGACAACACAGCTCCTGGTGGGAACCATTAGCCGACTCCAAAACCTCCGACCACTGCTGCTGAGTCAGCAGGAAGAGTCCAATCTGCAGAGAGTGTGTGTGTGTGTGTGTGTGTGTGTGTGTGTGTGTGAGGTTGTGTTAGAGACGGTAACATAATGATAAGTGTGTGTGTGTGTGTGAATGACTCTATAGCTCTGATGTGGCTGACACACACCCACATCGTGTGTGTGTGACAGACTGAGTTTACTTCACACACACACACACACACACACACACATCAGATCATTTGTGTTGGCGTCTGGCGAGGCGTTCACGGTACTCTGCTACTTGTAGTAAAAGAAAAGCCTCATATCCTCCATGTTTTACAGTGTTTGTAGTCTGGTTAACTGGCAGCCTGAAGCATCATTACTGTTGCTACGGTTACCCGTAGGTGACGTCATGACACGCATGACCTCATCCTAACCCTCTGTGTCTCTGTCTGCAGGTGAGTCTCAGGGCCTGGTGAACTTCGTCCTCTCTAAAGAAGGTGGCGATCTGTCTCTGGTGGAGCAGGCCAACGTCTGGCTCTTCCTCCGTTTGGCGAAGACCAACCGCAGCCGAGCCAAGGTCACCATCCGTCTGTTCCAGCAGCGCCGGCTCCCCAGCGGACGCGCGTCTCTGCCGGAGGACGACATCCTCCTGGCGGAGAAAACGGTGGACACCCGTCGCAGCGGCTGGCACACCTTCCCGGTGTCGGCGGCGGTCCAGGCGCTGCTGGAGAGCCGAGAGAGCACGACGCTGAGCCTCCGGGTGTCCTGCCCGCTCTGCGCCGACGCCGGCGCCACGCTCGTCCTCGTCTCCGGCGGCTCAGAGACGTCGCAGCGCGCCAACCAACGGGAACAATCCCACCGGCCCTTCCTCATGGCGGTGGTCCGGCAGGGGGACGGCAGCGACACGCGGCGGCGGAGGAAGCGCGGGCTGGAGTGTGACGGGAAAGTCCGCGTCTGCTGCAAACGGCAGTTCTACGTCAACTTCAAAGACATCGGCTGGAACGATTGGATAATCGCGCCACCCGGTTACCACGCCAACTACTGCGAGGGCGAGTGCCCCTCCCACGTGGCGAGCATCACCGGGTCCACGTTGTCCTTCCACTCCACCGTCATCAGCCATTACCGCATGAGGGGCTACAGCCCCTTCCAGAACCTGCGGTCGTGCTGCGTGCCCACCCGGCTACGCGCCATGTCCATGCTCTACTACAACGAGGAGCAAAAGATCATCAAGAAGGACATCCAGAACATGATCGTGGAGGAGTGCGGCTGCTCGTAAAGATACAAAACCTGAACCCGGATCAGTCCGGACCCGAACTGGACTGGACAGGACGGGGGGGGGGGGAGGGGGAGCGGGAGGACGTCTGATCCCAGACAGAGAGAGAGAGAGAGGAGGAGGAGGAGGAGATGGAGGGAGGAGAGGAAGATGAACAGGTGACTTTTATGATCCTCATCACGTTTCGTTCTTCTTCACCTCCTCCCTTCCCTGCGTCGCTCGCTCTCTGGGAACAAAAAAAAAACAAAACTCTTCTCCGTCCTCGTCCAGCTGAACTCAGAGAGAGTCTTGATGGCACTTTCAGAAAAAAAAAGAAAAGAAAAAAAGATAGAAAAAAAAAAAGAATATCTAATATATTTTTGTTACAAACGGAGGGAGCGAGGCTTATTTATGTGGCTGAGACGTTCAAGCACCACTCGACCAGTCAGACCTTGGAGAGACGAGGTGCCTGAAAAAACTACGAAAAAAAAAAAAATCTCAAAACTATGCAACTTGTTTCACGTATTATGATCTTATTGTATTTTACTTTGTTTTTTTCGTTTGTTTGTTTCCCAACTGTTTACTTTTTTTTCAAAATGTACGAGGAAGAAAGAAGAAGACTCTTTTGTATTATTTTTGGAAGTATTAATTTGTGATGTGTGTGTGTGTGTGTGTGTGTGTGTGTGTGTGTGTGTGTGTTGAGAGATACTTGAAAGAAACAAGTTGGCCCGGCTGCTGGAACCAAACACTTCTTTATGTTACCATGGTTACCATGTTGATGTTATAATTATTATTGTCAGTAAGTATATTAATAATATTATTGTTATTGTTAATAATATTTTGTTTGGCTGCATTTGTGTTATTATTGTCTGTTGTGTTTTTTTTTTGTTTTTTTTTAAAGAAAACGTTACAAACGTTTTCATTTTTTGCACTATAGCGACACTCGTGTTCAGATTAGCCGCAGACTGAGAAGACGATCATAGAGAAGAAGAAGACAGACTGGCGAGTCCAGGTTACAGAAAGCTCACAGGTTTGATCTCCACCGTCAGCCAGATGTTGTTGTTACATCATCATAAGTCGTTCTGGGCTCAAGAGACACAATATGTGTAAATATAACACTAGAATCAGCCAGTTAAATATCTACCATGTGCTCATTTTAAATTGCTAAACTCTCAACTTAATTGTGAGACCAACATTACAAAGAACATTTAAATAATAGTCTGAGTGTCTTAAAATCTCCACCAAATGTTGTATTAGAAGCAGTGGAAATAGAGATTGATAGCAAAACACTGTGGAAAAAAATGTATTGACTTTGTATCTGTAGAGAAATGTTGGTTTTCTCATTCACTTCAATGCAGTTGTAGTTTTCTGACAGCTAGTAGCATCAACTGCTAACATGTTGGTAGCGACGCTAGCTGGAAATACAGCACGGATTGCAGCTAACTATACAGTGGATGCTACATTTGAAGTTGTTTATTAGCATAGTCGGTATTGATCTGATGACCCAGAGCGCTGATGAACCCAACAAAATGGCTGCTCCACTGGAGGAACTTCCTGTCTGTCCAGGTCGGATTTTATGAGGACTTTTATTGAAGTGGAGAACAAACGGCACTTAGAAGAAGAAAAGTGTAGATTTTGGCTAAAATAAAAGAATCTAAATCACCTTTTCTGGGATTGATTGATGTAGCTAATAAAAAAAAGAGTCATTTCACAGCTCCCCATGAGTGGCAGTTTTGTGGTGGCCATTTACACCTCAATAAGCAGTGACAACTGGCAGTCACACCAGCTATTTTATAAAATCTCCAAAACACAACAAAATAAATGACTAAAAACACAGACGTAGAGGAGTAAAAACAACTTCTATCCCTGTGTGTCTGGTGGATGTTTACAGTTTGTTAACAAAGCTAGCTGAGGACGGTTAGCATTAGCCAGGACAAAGAAAGTTGTTGGTTTCTGTTAAGATTGTAGATTAAGTCTTAAAAAACTTCATCATTATTACTACAAACCAAAAAAACACAATTTTACCCCTTAAATAGCCTTTATTTAAGTACTTCTTAAAGTGACTTTAAAGACCTTACATTAGCATTAGGCTAAGTAGTCCTGGTTGATTTGGCGACACCTGCGGTCACCGGTGGTAACTGCAGGTGTGTTTTATTACAACAGCAAACAGATTCTGAGCGGCTGTTTGTCAGAAATACAGAGAAGCAGCTGGTGTTTCTGTTTACAGTGAAGCCAAACAAACTCACATTGTAGGTTGCAGTCATTTGAAACCAGGATGGGAATGAACCATAAGAATGAAAAACTACTGTATCAATATCAAAAACAAGGTTTGATTTTATGAAAATGTTAAGAATTATAACTTTAAAATTAATTGAAAGGGGTAGTTAATAAAGCAGAATGCATAATACCAGAATACCAACTCGAATTCACTCCATCTGCTGATGAAGGCAGTGAAATACGATCAAAAGCTCAGAAAAAAAAGCTAGTAAGTGGAACTTGAATTGGAATTCTTTGGTCAAATTATTATTTCTACAGTCAAGAGTGAACTTTGATGCTTAATTTCAATCTCAATTAATATTAATGTTTTTTTTCAAAGTTGCACTTTAGTGAAAGCTTTTACACAAACGCTCACAAAAGTTATCACAACTCCCTTAATTACAAGAGTCAACCGATGAATAAATCCCTTAAAAATCCTCAAAAATGTCATTAAAAGTGGAGATAAGTGATAAAAAAAATATGGTCTTTTTGGTTTGTAGTGATGAACAGATGAGCAGTTTTCAATGAGACAAAGGTGTCATCAGCGTATTGTTTGATTTTATTCGAGTTCACAGTAAAATAAAAGGATTTCAGTTGAAGCATTTCGATCAATGTGTTCACTTTTAGAAGAAAAAAAAAAATGAAGGTTGTATTCTGGAGAAAACATCCAGTGTGTCCAGTTTTAGTTTGCTTTAGAACACCAAAGAGTCGAGTTTGTGCATTTATTTGTGTGCGAGAGAAAACGGCTGAAGATCAACTTTCATTAAATGATGTTGAGAAAAAAAAAAAAAAAAAAAAAAAAGTTAATTTACAGCCTGATTTACGTCCATTTTGTGAGAAATTTCACTGAAGTTCACGATTCAGTATCTCTGAATGTGTCATTTGCTTTCATAAAGAGAGACGACTGATGTTTAATTCATGCTTCTGTTTCAGATTTATTTAGTTTTTGGTTGGTTTTTTTTGAGTTTTTTCTTTGAGTTGTTTGATGTTTTTATTTCTCACATTCTCTCTCCCTGCACACCAAGAACTCCATTTCCCACAATGCTTTACTCCTTACTTTCCACCATATGAAAAAGACAATCCACAGTCAGTCACCTTGTTCTGTTTTTTTTTTGGGAGAAAACAAACGCTGTCCAATCAAATCTGGTCATTTCTGAGTGTTTCTGTATCGTACGTATGTGTTGATATCAGTATTGTCGACTTGTTCACCAAAATGTTTGGAGTATTGGTCCCCTTTTTGATGAAGTCACACGTGTTATGTTTTCTTTTTTGGTTTTTTTTTTTTGGTTTTTTTGTTGTTATTGTTTTAGAAGAGTGGATGCTCTTCTTCTGGACTTTTGTGACAAACTCACAGTCCGCTCTGTGTGTACATGGACACGAACAAAATGTCAGTGCAGAAAAAAAAGCCTCAAAAAGAAGTAAAAAGTTGAAAAAAAAAAAAGAATAAAAGAAGTGGTTGTGTTTGTTCAGATCTTGTTCTTTTTATTAAGACGAAAAAATATTGACACTGAACGAAGTGGACAAAGAATAAAAAGTCTATTTTTTATTCTGTATATATGGAAATCAAGATTCCAGTATGTTGCATTGCTTTGTTGTACAAATCCAATGTGCTTGTGGCATTTTTCTAATCTAATTTATTTTACAGTATCTCTTTGGTTTTTGTTTTCTGCTTCACCATTAAAGTTTAAAGGATGTACACAAAGAAAATGTGTTTTTGGTCTTTTAAATCTCGGAAAAAAACACGCCGTTCTTCCAAAGTATTCCTTTCATTCTCTCCTTGTTTCCTCCACCATAAACCAAAACACTTAAAAAATGTCCCTATTATAGACACTCCCTGGGGTTAATTAAGGAGAGAAAAGGCAATATAAGGTTATTTTGAAGATTATGTGGTTGTTAAAGCTGCTTTTTCTCTGTTTTTAAACTCTTAAAATAAGTCAGAGTTGTGCAACAATTTGTCATCACCTTCCATCATCTTATAAAGCTACATGCAGGCTTTTGACTCTGGGTCACGTTGACATTCACAACGACATAAACCTTACATTGTTAAACACACATATTAAAAATGTAATTGCAAAAACTGACGCTGAGCTTTTCCAGCTCTAGAGGACGAACGTTCAGGGTCGAGGACGAGGCTGCTGGAGCACCTCCAGCCAGCGAGGAGAAGGCACAGCAGGAATTCATTTCCACACGCTGAGGAAAAAATGCAGTGCTATTAAAGCTGTAACACACTAGGCGAGAGGTCAAAAGGTTGCTTGAAACCCAGCGGTTTTCCTCCTCTGCCCTGTTAAACTTTAAAGCTGCTAAAAGGCGACACGCCTGACTGTTTGGTCCGAGCTACTGAGCCAAAAACAAGTGGAAACAATATGAGAGTCTGGTTCAAATGATAGTAAAACAGGTATAAATGACTTTTAGATTTGACTTTTCTCTTGAGTTGGCTGCAGGAAAACACCTGCAGCAGGTGAGTCAGGTTTTAAGAACTTTTAAAGGTCATGAGATAAAAAAATGTGTCTTCCAGTGTTATAACTGTGTGTCTGAAGGTGGGGGTATCTCATCTGTAAGATTAAATAGAACTATGTAAATAACACCTCTGTATAGAGCTGTTAGAATAGCCAAACAGTTACAACAGATAACTAAAGGTAATGTATAAATGGTTGAAATAGTTAGCTAAAAGTAATCAATAAACAGTTGAAACAACTAAAAATAACAGATAAACAGCTGAGATAGTTCACTAAAAGTAATGGCGAATAAAAGTTTCCTCTTCGTGTTTGGTGCCCCTAACATCGTCCTTTCATAAAACTGTCATAAGACTCCCATTCAAAAGATTTTGAAGATTTCTCGAAACAAAGCCTTATATATCAGGAACCAGATGTCTCTTGATTTTTCTTGCTTTTTCTTCACTCTCTCAGTGTGTTTGTGCTGTTTTTGGGTTGTCTAGTCTACTAAAAAAAACAACCTGTTTGTCTTCTTGTTCTGTGTGTGTTTAGATTGTATTTTCATTCCTTTTGTGTTTATTTTACATTGTACATTCACCACATCACCATGTCTGCATTTTTGGAGGTAGTTAGTGACAACACTGAGTCACTTATTGCTTTTAATGAGCAATGTGGCGGTGGAGGAATTTCTCAGGGAATCCCGATTTTCTCCACCACATATAATCACCGACTGGCAGAGCTCTGCCACGATATTGACGGTGTGGTTATCGAGCTCAGGTGTCTGGCAGGGATCACAGCCACAATCCACTACGTCAAAATCTTTTTTAAGAAAGTAAAAAATGGAATATTCTGTTTGCAAACCCCTTTCTCTCAACTCAGTTACATACACAATGTTACCTTAAGAAGCAACCTGATTAGCTGGGTGGTCTACTGTAGTGTATAATAATAATGGTCAAATATTTAATTATGTGACTAGAAAGGCACCAACAGGTCTGAGAAAAGTAACTTTATGTCGTGGTTAGGCAGGTTCTCTCTTTCATTCTATTGTCTCCCTTGTGTTTCTTGTTTGTCTGCTGTTGATCTCTGTTTCCTTTTATGTGTTTGTGTCTCATCCTTTGGGCGTGGCGATCCAGCTCACCTGCACACCTGCTGCTCATCCATTCATCAGAAACCTGCAGCATTTAAACCCTGGTCCTGCACACCACTCTTCACCAGATTGCTCCGTGTACTCTGTGGTGTTGATGCATCGGCCAACTTTCCCAGTAAAGGCGTTATTCTCTTGTGTGCTGTTACTCTGGATAGTTCTGTTTACCCATTCCTCAGGTTCATCGCTTCCAGCCCTCCCAGTCTGCCTGCTCAGCTCTGTGCCTTGTTAGTCTCCTGAGTCCGCCTCTACAACTTTACAATAAACTGCCTTTGTGTCTAAACTCTACTCTTGGGTCCAGAATTATAGATATTTAATTATAATACTTTAATGTTGAGCCACAAAGCCATCACTTGGTTTACAAAGAGTCACTTTCTTCATGAACTAGCAGCATCAAATTAAAAGATAATAAGGTATAAACAATAAATTAATAATGAAGAATGTTTTAACATTGTAGAGCTGCAACTATTAACTATTTCTATGAACATAAACTTAATATTTTTAGTTGAGGACTGTTAGTCGGGACAAAACAATTTGAGGACATCACCTTGGGCTTTGGGAAACAGTGATCAACATTTTTCACTATTTTCTGACATTTTACGGACCAAACGACTCATCAATTAATCAAGAAAATAAACGACAGATTGATCGGTAATGAAAATAATTGTTAGTTGCAGCCCTAAACATTGGCTCAACTCAACCCATCTTACCCAAAGGTACAATATCACTTAACCCTTCTCTGCAGATCATTCCTTCTACTTTGGGAGAATTAAGCTGTGTCCCCTCAAGGTGTGGCGAATCTATCAATCACATTTTGGTTTTGGACTCTCTCAGGCACCTCCTTCTCAATTGACATCACAGCCAGGTGCAGGAGTGTGCTTTGCACCATGGTCCTCCTAAGCCAGGTATGGAGCTGACGCAAAGCACTAAAAGACCTTTTACAGCTACAGCAGCTAACTGGTATAGTCAAGGCAACCTGAATAAAAGCTTTCAGTGAAGGGAGCGCATCAGAATCCAGTAGGTTGTACAATGTGAGCAGGTCTTGAACAGCCTCGCTCTTGCACCTCAGATAGTTTTGGCAACCATCACATCCCCTGACTCAAGGTCAATATGGTAATGCTGTACCAGTCAAGTGGTCTGAGGTTGGACTGCACACCTGAATTCCATTAAACAATTTTTCATTCACACCAGAAAAAACACTTCTCAAGTTCAGAGATCATTCTGTCCAGATAAGGAAATACCAATTTTGTTTTGAGTTCTCCTGACTCAGAAGAACCACTTCTCCTTCCTGCCCCATAAGTCACCTCCACAACGAATCCATCCATTTGCTTTGTTTTCTGTGTCTGTCCAGAAGATATCTCTGCTATCTGGTTAGCCTCATATAAGGCCTTTGTTCTGGAGTGAAGATCTGCAGCAGTGGCACAACTGTGTTGCTCCTTCAGGGAGTCAATCACTGCATTTTGGTCACTGCTCGGGTAAGATCAATGGTCTCCTTCGGTAAGTATCTATGTAAACATCCTCTTACAGACACCTGGAAAACAATCAGCAAATACACTGAGGAGAATTTGCTGAGTTTTGCCTTCAATCCCACTACCATAGGTGTGTTGATGGTAGAGGCACTCAATGATGGCAGGGAAACTGTCAAACACTGAACGAAGCTGGCATGCCCAACATGTGTTTGAGAAGTTCACTTGTCTGCAAACCTGACTTCCTTTGAGTGTCTACAAACTTATGGTGGTTCACAAGCGAGACACTAAATAAAAGAATTGACACTTTCCAGCATGCTAAACACTCTGGCCTCAGAAACCGCTTTGCATGTGTGACATAAGACAAGGTTCAACTCATGTCCATAACAATACACATACAGCAGATGTCTTCAGGGTACTGCTTGCACATCCCCAACTGCCCCACTCATAACTGTTGCCCTGTTGTAAGTCTGTGCCACACATTTCAACTGATCAATTCCTTTCTCTACCAGTTGATTCAATCGCAGCGGTTATTGATGTGGTATCAAAATTCGTCATCTCTGTGAGGGCTAGGAAGCTCTCCTTTACTAGAGACATACCTCACACAGAGTACCAACTGTTCTCTTTCCATCTCTTGCCTCCGGCAGCCATAACTGCACACATCTTTAGTTCCTTTATCTCACTAATAGCTGCAGTTACCTCTCCTGAACAACACCATCATCTCATTCTGACTGGCAGGCCAGAGGTATGTGCTGTTGGATGAGGTTGTACACCTCTACAAGAAAGGATCAAACAGCCTCAAAAGTGTCATGCACTCTAGGAAAATTGCCTTTATTGTGGCTTTCAGTTGTTTCATCATGACCTTCGAATGGTATTCCTGGCTTCCCCAGTATGCAAGTCACCGCCACAACACGTTGCAGGTACTCCCTTTGGCTTATTTCATTGGCACTCACTGTCTCTATCTGTTCAGTATTTTCTTTTGATACACTTGCTTTGTAGCTGTTCCAGCAAACTACACTGTCCTTGTGTGACTTGGTGGTTTTTATGTTTTTGAAACATGCTCAGTGCCTTTCTCCAGTTCTTGACTCCACCATTCACAAATACCTCCTGTCTGAGATTTTACCAAATACCCGACAAGTGAAGCAGAAAGCAGCATATTTCCTAGAGGAGTATTCTAGCCATTTAAACTGGAACCACTTCTGTTGCAAGGCTCTTTTTTTGCGTGCCAAACTGATCCTGTGGGTACTGAGACAGCTTTAACTGTTTAGGACCTGTGTCCCTATCCCCTAAATCAAAAGAAACATATTGAAACCCTGTTGCTTTGGCTTGGTCGCCGGTATGCTGCTCTCTCCTCTGTCTCAGATACTCTCCCTGTTCTTCTCCTCCTTGTATTGTGAAAATAAACAAATAGCACATGTGGTCAACTAGGACAGTGTTTTAATGAAGATGTCCTGTTTTGAATAAAGTCCACTGATTTATGTTCTGAGTATACTTCTGGGAAACATTTAATGTGGGAAAAAACACAAAGCATCCAGGAAATATTATCCAGGGAAGACATTGGGGAGAATCCACATTTGATAACAGCATATCATTACCTCGGCATTATAACTATATGGTCTTTGTCTACCTGTCCACTTTCTCACCTGGTTCTTGCTCTCTCCTTCTCTCCCTTTTTCCATTGATCCATATCAATTTATAAACTCTCCACTCTCCACATCTAGAGGATATTTCAGCTGTCTGACATGCAGGACGTATTCTGCAGGAACTCTGACATCCACCTCACAAAGCTCAGGGACATGAACTGTCCTGAAAGGGTGCAGGGGCAAGGACCACCAAGTTGTTTATAAGCCCAACACCTTTGTGTACCCCTCAACATTTGACACGGCAAAGGTTATGGTGGCAGCGTCTGGCTTTGATTCCCAAAACGGTGCAGAGCTAGGGATGGCGGAGCTCCAGCTGAGGTGGTTCCAAGCCATCAAATTTTGAGAGAGGAAGACTTCAGGTCCGCTGGAACAGGAGGGACTACGTGGAACTGTACAGCCGGGGCCAGTCTGCCAGGTCTCCAGGGAATCAGTCATTAAGGTCCTCTCCCTTGGAGATATCTTCAAATTAGACATCTCCTATCTCAAACCTTCGGTTCCACTACAACAGTCCCACCAAGTTCTGATGTTCTCTCAATAGTAAGGGCTCTGATAAGGAGTCAGCCTGGGAGACTGATGTCAACCTCGTTCACAGAGGAATAATGGAACAACAACTTAAAGAACTATAAGAAAACATCATGGGAACTTAGGACAAGATTAGTGCAGTTTAAAATAATGAACAGGGCATACTGGCTCCCCTCAAGGATACACAGAGTGAAATTAAGGGGCAGCTCGTATTGCTGGAGGTGTGGGGGAGTACTGGTACACTCCTCCATATGTTGTGGTCCTGTGGTTGTACAAACATTCTGGTCAGCCATACATGCGAATATGAAACTGATCCTTAAATTAGACATCCCATTCTGCCCGAGCCTGTTTATTCTGGGTGATCCTCTCTCCCTAAAGCCAGGCAGACTGGGTCCAGACATCCCTTGATGCTGAGGAGAAAACTCATGGTCACAGAATAGAAGGCGATCACCCAACCGTCAGCCAGGGTGTGGTTCTCTCATCTGGGTATTGTGGCAGCCCATCAGGGTCTCTCTTTTAG
Organism: Thunnus albacares; assembly: GCF_914725855.1. Lineage (NCBI taxonomy): Eukaryota > Metazoa > Chordata > Actinopteri > Scombriformes > Scombridae > Thunnus > Thunnus albacares. The sequence continues at coordinate 1,690,102 of NC_058126.1, forward strand.
ACTCACCAGAGGAATATTATGCTAAGTAGGTGAATTACATCTCCTTCGTTAAAGGACCTTCTACAAATATGATGTCGGCTCAAATCCCTAAGAATCATATAGACTTGTGACAGGCGACTTCTCGTCTACCAAGAATTTTCTGTTAATTTGAATTGTCTTTTTGTCAGTCTCAGTGTTGTCTGCTGCTCAGCGATATAACTGTGTGTTGTACCTTGTTTGTATTCCAGCTGTCTTGTCTCTCAGCTCTTGCACTGCCATGATGTATCTGATGTGTTGTCCTGTTCGAAAAGAAAAACAATAAAAACTACTGATCACAAAATAGTTAAAGTATCATATAAACAGTTGAAATAGTTTGCTAGAAGCAGACCTGCCAACCCCTGGATCAATCTTTTGAGTACCACTATGGCAGCGTAGATGTGCAAATTACTACTGTTCACACAATGAATGATTGTACATCATTTGCATACATGAAGCAGTCAGACGAAAATTCATGATACCAATAACAATATGATTGTTTACAGAAATATCTGCAGATACTGTTAGTTGGTCATTTATGGCTGTTTATCCATTTGTCTTTCAGCTGCCTAAACACAGATTATCAAGGAACAGTTTCACTCAGGCTACACACTAACCTCCCACTGCTGCTGCATTTATATAGTTTCTACTGTTTACGCGTCCACAATAATCAAACTTTAAGCCAATGTGATTTTCAGCTAGTTTGAAAAGATGATGACAATGTAGCTGTAAAACCCAAACCAGCATAAACAGACTATTTTGTGGTTCTGGTGAAATAAATATTTTAAAGCTGGTTAATAAACTGTTTTCATTATAGGAAAGTTATTACTCAACGGGATAATGATCTAATAACACGGCTATTGAAACTGTAACATCCCTCCTTACATATTGTACTTCATTTGTGTTTCCTTGAAATTTTCCTAGAATAGGCAAAGTTATAGACCACACACACACACACACACACATACACACATACACACACACTCTCCCCTCATGGTAGCTTCTTTCCTTTCTCTCCTGACTTCAGAGTGTCCTCAGTGAAAAGCTGGCCATGTTACTTCTTGTATGTATGTTTAACCCATGGATTTATTATAAGAGCTGGATACCAGACTAAAAATGACGCCCGTTCAGTCCTATAGGAATTGCTCCCCTGGTGCTTATGTCAAAGCATGGTGCGGCCCACTGAATATACACAGTAGTGTTTCCCCCGCTGGCCCCGCCCACGAGTTCCCGCTCGGCCCATAGACTTTACATTGTGATGACGTCACGGATTTTTCGCTTTTCTCAACTCGAGGAAAGTTTTACAAACATAAAACCTCCATGGATCAAAAGTTCATAATAGAAAGAGTCATAATTGATGTTTGCAGTTGGAGGGGTGCTGTCAACAGTTTTACAGGCGTCTCTTTTACAATGGTGGTCTACGGGGAAAATCCTTTTTGGGCCGCAGGGGGATTTTGCGCTGCAATGCCGCAAGTGGCCACTGGGAAAAATTGGCTACAAGGCTGAGCGGCGGTGCCCTATCTAGCTCTTATACGTCTGTGGTTTAACCAGGGGAGGCAGGTAACGTAGGCTAGAGAAGACTGAGCCTTCCCTAAACTTACTGCTGACTACTGTGACCCAGCCCTGCACACTGATAAAGTTAAAAATAATAAAAACGTCTGTCAGCACTTCAGCAACAGACAGCAACACGTTATGTTGCCCCGAAGTTGACAACCTGTTAGCTACACTGTTAGCTAACGTTACTGAATCACACGCAGTCGTGGTTGGAACGCCTGTATGTATGTATATCAAACCTGCTAGTGCTACAGCTCATTTGGTTCAGAAAAATTAGGACTTTCCAGTCAATATAATCTCACAAGCAAGCGGACATATCTGAGAGCATGACAGGTGAAACAGAAATACATGGGCCTTTACCGATTTGGGAGGCTTCCTGCAGCAACTTCTAGATCCACACAGAAGTCATTATACGAGGTAAACCATCAGCTTAATGTTTCAATTGGCTCAGCTGTATTTTTTATCCATTACTTAAAGCTATAATATGTAATTATTCCACATTAAAATGTCTAAAAACAACTAGACCTATGTTATATATGTTGTTGAGTTGTGTATTTACATTATCCCAAATGTTTCCAACAAAGAAACTTACGCTAACAACTCATACCTACTTTGATCTCAAAATGTGTGTCTGCTGCACAAAATGCATTCAGGTTGGCAGGTCTGATTTAGATAATGCAGATTAACCAATAATGAAAATAATCGTTAGCTGCAGCTCTACTTCTGCAGAAACTGTGTGAGATCTAATGTGAACTAACTCTAAAGTTTATGGTTTTATATTTTAAAATCTCCCCTCACAGACTTTTTCCACAGAGCTCCTCAGATGACTCACGGCTTCAACAGAAAGCCAGATCGCTCTCCACCCCGACAGCAGCGTCCGGCATCATTCATACTCTGCTTTTTAAAGCTCGCTATAACGTGTGTTGTGGCGTCTCGTGAGCAGAAGTGGATCTGCATTGATGAGGTAATGCAGTGAGGTTTGTGCTGTTTTTTTGAGGAGACACGAACATAAACGACGTTTATTTTGAGGATGAAGGGGAGGAAAGTGTGTGTGTGTGTGTGTGTGTGTGTGTGTGTGTGTGTGGTCTGGGTTCTCTTTGGTCTGGTATCTGCTGCTCCGCTCTGGTTTTTGGGGAGACTCCGTGCTGTCATGAACACGTCTGATGTCATACAAGGACGTGGCACACAAACACACACACACTTCAGTTCAAATGCAAAGACTCAGACAGAATCTCACAAACACACTAAAAAAACAGCAAACGTTTGGCTTGTTGTCTGCAAAGAATCAACAACTTCAACAACTTCAACAATGACACAAAATAAATTCATTCGTTTGCTTTTATTCTGCAGAACATCACAAGTTTTTGACAGGACAGTTTTAGAGGTCTGTCACTTGTCTGTGTAATTGAACACACATGCTTCTGTTTCCACAAATATAGACAAGAGATGCACATGTCAGCAGAGATGTGTGAAGGAGTAATTTCAGGCGCCAGTGGTTCCTACAGTGAAAGTCAAATTTATTTCATCTTCGTCAGTTTTTAGGTGACAGTTGGAGGTTTTTTTAAAATCTTGGATCGACTTGAAACTTTCCTGGTTGAATCATCAGCACCAAAGATGAAGTGAAGTAAAACATCTGGTTCTTCGTTAAAAAAAAGCACCAAACTGAAGAAGTCAACTATGACTCCCAAGATGCATTTAGGTAAGAAACGTCCAATCACAGAGCTTCAAATCTCCTACAGAGAATTATCAGCGACTCTGCAGCTCCTCTCGGCTTTACGGAGCTTTATAGTGAGTTTCAGCTCATTGTTTATCTGTCCGGCTGCAACTTTTACTGTTCTGGTTCACTCTCAGCGTCTCATAGCGTCGTTTTCACTACCTGCTCAGCACCAAACAGACACAGTTAGCTGTAGACTAGCTGGTGAACATAGTGGAGCATTTAGCAGCTAAAGAGTCAGATATTTCCCTCAGGAGTTGGTAGAGAGTAAAAACAGAGCTAAAAGAGAGTGAATATTGGACTCATATTCACCAGGTGGACAGAAACACGACTCCACATGAATGATAATGTTGTTCTGTAACTGCTGGGTGTGGATTTAGTGTGAAAGCAGCACAGACGTCGTGGTTCTCAGTTTGAGGTTATATTCTCAGACTGACTCATTTGTTTTGTTGTTTGGGAACGTGGGAACAGATTTATATGAAATTCTGGGGAAACGTAGTGATGGGATGTTTTGGAACATTTGCACTATTTACTCATGGCTATTAAATGAACAAATCAAAAAAGCAAAACAAAACCGTTCTCATGATTTTCTGTCTCTGATTGAACACAAATTGAACATTTTGAAACAGTTAATGAAGGATTGTTCAGCTCTCTGCTTTCTAGTTGTTTTAAAAGGGTAAATTATTATATTTATTGATTGGGACAGTTTATAGTTTTTACCATAAATGATGAACTGCACCAGAGTCCCCCACAAACAAAACATACAACAGCACAACAACACACAGAACACATTATACAAAATACTAAATACAAAGCGACACACAACAGACGATGTCAACTAGAACTGACTGTAATTAATTAATTAATTGAATTAAATTGATAGTTGCCTGCTGTTAAAACACTTACTGATCAGTTTGATGGTGGGATTAAACTGTGGTTTATATTTGTATTATATGTTTTATTTGACTCAATGCACCAATAGTTTTTATTCATATATGTTTATTATTAGTATCAGCTGCTGCTGTCTGCAGGTCTGGCCAGTAATGCAGCACCTGTTTGATAATTATGAATCTGCTCTGAATGCATAAAACATTTGAACACATCCAAACATTGAGTTGTTATAATGATAACTTCTATAAATCTCCTGCAGTAACAGTAGCACACTGTAAACGTTAGCCTGTCGTTATTACACACAGCGAGATACGACTGATAGAAGCTGATATCTGTACATTAGTTTCTGTTACGGTTAAGTATCAATACTCCTGCTGGTAACAGACGGATCAATACTGGTTTCGTTAAAGCCTGATACACGATAGAAGACTTTAAGATGCTGTGATGTGAAGACAACGTAAAATTTCGTTAGTGCCTATACAGCTATATACATGTAACTATAAGCTAACGTCAACAACAAGACACCTGCCCAGTCCTCCACTGGTCTCCTCTGACCGTTATTCCTCCTGATCCCAGTCTGTTCCTGGTCTCTTGGACGCCTATCAGGCTCATAATTATAAGGCTGTGATCCATCATATGCATATGAACCAACATTTACAGTCCCTCAGCATCAATATCAATATTATTGTTCAACGTGACCACTCTGCCTTTTTATGTTGCCTCTAATTTGGCTTTTTTAAATGCAGAAGTCACTGTAGTAAGAATATTTTTTTTATGAAAATCTAGTTCCTACAGCATTTTCCTACACATTGAATCACTGGAGTCTCCGACCTGCGAGTTGCTCGTTAAATCTCCATTAAATCGTCATGTTTCATCCTGAGCGGCGTGCCGACAGCGGACCAACAGGGGCGGCTGAAGATGGAGCGATCTGCCTACACGGGGCTGACAGCACTTAGTGTTAAATGCCTATCCATAATTAAATATGTGTTCATAAGATCACCAACAAAAACATTCCACACAATGTACAGAATAAACATGTCAGTAAAGTTTTACGTATAAACAGACAAAAAAACACACGTTAACATGTGACAGTATGTAGTTTTCACACCCACACATCCATCTTTTATCTTTTAAGCTCTGAAATAAATAAAACTTCCTGTCTGTGTGTCTGAACATGAGTGTGTGTGTGTGCAGTATAAATAGAAGTCAGTGTTAATGACAGGAGGACAGTAAAATGACTAGCAGATGACACCAAACCGCCTCAGCAGCAGCTCTTCTATTTCTGTGAGGACCGACGAGTTTCCCGCCAGCGCCGCGAGGACAGTTTAACACAGCGATCGGTTGTTGGACAGCTGGGACTCACATTATGGTCCAGGAGGCCTGTCAGTGACTGGTAGGGTTAAAGTTAGATGCTGGGGAATGCATTACACCAATATGGGTCCTCGTAAGTATAGCAATTGAAATGTAAAGAGCGTGAGTGCAGATGAAAGGCCGCAGTAGACCACAGCCGGGTGTTTCCCCGCCAGCAAGGTCCGCCGCCGTTTGATGCTCGACTGTTTGAGGAGGCGACGCATTTTTGGACTCGATGTCACATTCAGGAAACACTGAAAAAATACAAACTGACTAATTGTTTACAGGATCTGAATTAAGCTTCTCACTAATTGAACTTCAACGACTTTTTACTTATTTAACAGCGTTTAACTGTTGTAGCTGCTGGAGGTGGAGCTAGTTTACACTACTTTATATACAGTTAGCTAGTTTAGTCCAGTGGTTCCCAACCTAGGGGTCGGGGCCCTCCAAAGGGTCAGCAGATAAATCTGAGGGGTGGTGAGATGATTAATGGGAGAGGAAAGAAGAAAAAACAAAGTTCTGATACACAAATCTGTTTTCAGTTTTTGGACTTTTTCTCTAATCTTTGATTTTTGCTGAAATATTGGATCATTTGAACATTTATTGAAATGAAAGCATGTGAGAAGTTTAGAGAGAAAAATCACTATTTGGTGGAGCTGTTAACAACTCATAGACATGTGAAATGTGACCCCGACTACACACTGCTTTTTGTAAGACGTCAAAAGACAAAAAGGTTGGAAACCACTGGTTTCATCTTTAACAATGTGTTGTATTTTAAAAGCTTGTTATATTATCCATTGTGTCAAATCTTCATCTGAAAAGTAACTAAAGCTGTCAAATAAATGTAGTGGAGTAGAAAGTACAATATTTCCCTCTGACATGTAGTGGAGTGGAACTGGTCTCCAAATATTTAGAAATATATATTTAGAGTGTTTCCGTCATTTTCTCTCCACTAAGACAGACGTGTATCTGTCTTACGAACTGCGTCTGTTTACTTCCAGTCAACCTGCTGTCAACTCTACAGTAACGTAACCTCCACTGTAGTTATTTCACTCTTCACAGTTAATTCTGTACATATTGTTAATATTTACTGCATTTTTCCTTTTGGATAATTCCCTTAGTGTTTTAGATAACCGTTAGCAACATTAGCTAGCTGCGACGTTAGCTAGTCACTCAGTGTAGCACCAACGCTGATTTACAGCGTTAACGTCGGGTCACTATGGCTGTTTACACTCAGTGATTAGAAGAGCTGCCAAAACTCAAAGTGACTGATGTTCACCAACACGACTGACTCTGAGCAACAATCACAGTTCATCGACTCGTAGCGACGATCTCTCACGCTGACGATCTCTCACGCTGATGTCCTCTGACTGCTCGTCTTTGTTCAAAACTGTCCAGACACGAAATAACACGAGTTTAATGTTACATGAAAGATTCAAACTGAAAGCCACCAAGACTCATTTGTCTGTGGTCACTAAAGTTAAAGGAACAATGTTGGTGAATGTTTAAATTACGTTAACATTACTCACCTTCATAACTGAAGATATAACTAAGTCCCGTAATCCATTTGAACAAAACACGTTTTCTTGCTAAAAGCAGTAATTTACTGAAGAGAAACAGATCAGAATCTTTTTAAAACATCAGCTCAATCATGACGTGGCTATGTAATCTATCTATCTATATAATTTACGCTATTTAGAAACCACAGAGTAACTTAGTTGTGGAAACTGCGGTCCTGAGTGTATCCATACTGAGAAAATATGTGAATTTGGTTGTACTGTACAAAATTATAACTCAATACAAACAAGTGAAAACTCACTATTTTCCCTGTTTTAAAGGCAGAACATCAGAACTTTAATAACTTCTTTACGTTAGCATTATTTACAACTGATGCTACTCAGACATAAAAGCTCAATAAAACAGATAAAATAATGGCGTGAGTACGTTCACCAAATACTCACCACCTCCTGCACGTCTCATAAACATAAAGATGTAAATAAATAAATGATTAGTTTTCTGTTGGATATTAAATGTTGTGCAGAGTTTCACAGGAGTCTGCAGTAAGTGGAGAGAGAGAGATCAGATCTGGCTCAGGGAATGAAAGCACTCTGCGTAATTTAACACGGAAGTTTTTCTTGACAAATTACCGACATGGGCGATTTGCACAGGAATAAAATCACTGAGGGCAATTATCACAAATGACTGCATTTCCCTGTGTGCGATAGCAGCGCTGTGAAAGGCCCGTCCAGTGACGGTTAGCTTACCGGAGAGAGGGTGTGACAGCAGGAGTCATTTCCCCTCCGACGTCCAGCCAACGGGAATCTGACGGCGCTGCCTGGGAAACTATCACAAAAAAACGACCCGTTGGTAATACGATCATAGTAATTAGATCATAGATTCCCTGAGTTAAAGCTTAATACAGTCTGAATTCACAACCCAAACTGTTCTCGTTCCTGCTGCTGAGCTTATTAAACCGAACTGGAAAACAAATCCTGCAAAAGTCAGTTTGACCTGAAGGGTTCATGCAGACTGGAAACAGCAGAAACAAGGTAAAAACCCTGCAGATGTGCCTCAAATCTGTTCTATCAATCCCCAAATAAAAACCAAGATTCAAATAATCTTGAACAAATAAAGGCTGGATGAACGTCTCACATGAGATATTCAGAAATTAATTTACTTTAAATAGTTTTTCCATTTAAAAAAACAACGTTAACGCAGTCGAGCACTTTAATTAACGTGCTCTAATAAAACATAATAAGCTCTATTTTTATCAAATTAGACAAAATCTATAAATAATATGTTCTTTATTAGACAGTAAACAAACATTTAGTTTATACTCTAATTAGACGCTGTACATCTAAATTAGGCTGTAATTATAAACCACGTATGATGCTTTACTAGACACTATTATACCAAATTACACTGTAATTAGAGACCAGATAGGATCCTAATACGCTGATTTAAAAGTCTAATTAGAAATGAAATACAACAATATCACATCTAAATATGCTGCACAGATGCTCTATTCTTACTACGCTGTAATTAGACACCACAGTTAATGCTGCCAGTATGGGCCTACCATAGTTTAATTAGACACCACAGCCTGTAATTACATGTAATTTATATTACACCATATTATATCAATTATATACTTTATAATAGTCTAAACACTGACAGCTCGGAGGACATTTTTTAATTTGGCTTTTATTTAACATAGTTTCACTTTCTTACAAGGTCATTTGTTGCTCGTTAGAAGAAAACTGAAGTCAAACCACATCAGGTCACATCTGGATGTTCTCCAGAGTCACATGGAGTTTGTAGGTAGTAACACTGAGCCGCTCTGCTCCCAAACCAGTAATATGGAGTCTAATACCAGTTAAAATATCAGACCATATAATACCAGGTCACTATCGACCCCAGTAACAGGACACTGGATCTTTATTTCTCACTGTTGGACCCTTATTAGACTTTATTAGAGGATAATTCAACACATGACAACAGAACCGAACTGTTACTGAAGTGGAATCACATATCTGACTCTAATTAAAGCTGTGTTGTTGTAACTGGATCTCTCGTTAATGGTAAATAGAATTAATAGGTGAAAATGGTTAACTGATGCACAGATTTGCATCTATTAGTACGCAGGTTAAATAAACAGCTGTGTCTGCTTTGATTTATAACTCAGCAGCAAAATATTTTTTACTTAATTCTCTACTAGAATGAGACTCATGCTGAGCTAACTGTAATAGTAATTAGGTCTAATTAGGGTATAACTGTGTTTGTTTACTGTATAATAAACTAAACTTATGTCTTATTAGTGCACCGTTCAATAAAACGTGACCTGATAGACGACAAGCAGAGGGAAACAAGAGAAAAATATGAAATGTTTGGATTTCATTGACAGAAGCTCAACTATGATTTTTTTTTAAATGTAGAAACTTTTGAAAATGACTGAAATGAATTGAATCTAATATTTTAACCGTTATAGTAACATTTTGGTTCTTTGAAATGAAATCAGTATTTGTGTCAGAGAAGAAGAGGAAGAGTTTTCAACAGATTGGTGATTATGATATTTACAGATAAATAAACATAATAATGATCAGAAAACAGGCTTCAAACCAAAATATGAATATTAAAGTGGAAATGAGAAGTAAAGACCCGTCTCTAATGTCAGCCTCAAACGAAGTGAGATAAATGAACGGAAAGTGATTAAAGACAATATTTGAGTATTTTCAGTTCTCCAGGATGTGCAGAGAGCCCAGTATCTGTATTTGTATTCAAATAAAAGTGGAAAGAGGCTTAAAAATCCTGTTTTTGTTTTTTATGACACTTCTAATTTGAGAAAATTAAAGTGTTCATGAATAAACTACCTTATAAAGGAGGTCACATAACACATAACACACAGACAGCACAGCATGTAACATGTAGAAGAACTTCAAAGGTGATTATTACTTTGCACTTTTCATTTATTGCCTATTTTTTTACAACCTAACTTTGTAGAGAGGAGAAGAGGAACAACAGGTGATGGAGAGTCTCTTTGGGAGCTCAGCTTTATCTCTGGGGAACACCCCCAACAAATAACTTTATGATATAATATTTGTATGAAACAAATATTCGTTTAAAACCCACTATTACTTGTGCTTTGCCGAATAATGTATTTGTATTCAGGCACACCCCTACTGAGATCATGACTCAAGTTCAATCTGTCAGCTACAACTTTAAGAAAGTCTCAAACGTGGAGTTTTTGAACACTAGTTGGGTGTTTTTGGGATATTTTGATGTTTGGTTTTTTTTACACATTTTCCTGTTAAATTTGACAAAAACCTCTGCTGAGCTGGTAGAACCTCTGACCTGGACAAAACTTCAGTAACATGATGTATTTTCCTCCTCTGGTGACAAACCTCACAGTTGATTTGTGCAGATCAAAGACGTCCAACATGGCCGCCGGAGGAGACGTGAAGCTGCACTCTGTGACTCAGCGCTGACATGTCAAACAGTGGAAACAGGTTTATCTTTAGACTGTAAGAGCTTAATAACATAATGGCTGCCGAGCAGGAAACTATGAGTTCATGTGATACTGGACACACACTCGGAGTGTGTGTGTGTGTGTGCGTACATGCACGTACGAGTGTTTCATCTGTTTTGTTGCACTATATTCAAATTGAAACGCTGGCGTTCTTGCACACAGTGAGAGCTGTAATTACCAGCTGTAGAATGGGAATGTAACATGATGTAGAGCTGGATACCCTCAGAAGATTTTTAATCGTGGCATAAAATGTAAATGGGGTTAACCCGAGTTTCCTGCAAACCGCAGAAAGCCATCGCGGGCGGCAGGATCGCAGCTGAGGTCGGCGGTTTGGCCCTCATGAGAGGCCGAGGCCTCCGAACCCTCAGACTGATTTACAGACTTTCATGAAAAACACATTCTGTGTTTTAAACGCTCGACTGCAACATTAATGAGTGTTTCTGCTGTGAGTTCTTATCTCCTGCAGGGTTCAGCCTACAGATCAGTGTTTCCACTGAGTCACAGCCAGTCAGAGTCTGCTGCCTTCATCAGAAAACTCACCCAATGTTCTGCACATCAATCCTTCAACAGGCCCATTAATCATCTCACCTCCGCAGCAGAGTGTGATGTTTATTACTTCTGTCCTGGTGGAGAAGCTTTATGCTTCTTTATACAGACCAAAACGAAGAATTACCTGGAAACACCTAAAAAAATATCTGGAATTATATCTGCATGAAAAGTATCTAAAACTACCCAACGTTCATGTACTGCACACGCAACATATCTGTGTTCACTTAATGACCACCTGGTCCACACAAAGAACATGTAAAACTACATAACTACATAATGTGCAGGTGAAATATGAAGGATTTCTGCTCCTGTTTGATGGTGAAAAGTAAATAAAAAGAACAACTTATTTGAGTGTGCAAAACAAATATGAGGAACTACCTTGTGCATATGAGAAAGTATCTAGAAAAACTTATAGTGCACAACAAACCATGCAGAGTTACCTGATGTGCACACAAACATGATCTGGAAAAACGCAAGAAAAGTATCTAAAACTACCAAATGTGCATGAAAAGAAGCACCATACTGCACACGCAACATATCTGTGTATACCTAGTATTTAGAAAAACCTGTCGTGCACACAAACATGATCTGGAAATGTGTAAAACTAACGTGCACAAGAGAGAAGGTGAGAAACTGGGTTCCATCTATCTGCTGACGTCTCCTCTGAGGCTTCACGTCTTTACAAACAGGCTGGTTTACAGTTCAGAAGAGTCTTTTTATTCATAAACAGTCTCTGAAGTGATTTACAGCCAAACAGACACATCACAGGACAGATTTGATGTCAATATTTTACTCCTTCAGTGCAGCTCAGCTGTTCAGTGAGACAGAAGACAGCGTAGCGAATGGATTACATGACTTCAGGAAGGCCAAATATCATCTGTGTGTAGCAGAGATCTGTCCTCAGTCTGATTAACTGCTGTCATTTGTTTCCCATCAGCCCCTCTGAGTGAGGAACGCCCTCGCTATCAGTGTCCTCATCGCCTCCTAAAATACATTTTATCAGCTGCCGTTCGCACGGCGGTGGCGGCGGCGGCTTTGACCTCGCTCACTGTTTGTCATCCGTCAGCTTTTATCTGATTATCTGTTTCGCTCTTCTTCGCTTTTCATCTCTTGTAGGACGACGTGCACGAAGCGAAGCAGCTGATCGGTCCAGCCTGTTACAGCGAGGCCTCTTCTCACCGCCGTCATGTTAGAAATGATTTACATTATCCTGCTAAATGTGACACACTGTGACTGCTGCAGGTTTACACTCCTGCTGATACTCATCTCTTCTCTCTCAGGAGGTTCCAGATCTCTGAAAGTTGATTTTCACAGAAATGCCAAGAAATCTAAAAACTGACGGAGGAAGAAAAGGATCTGCAGGAATATGAACTACATGAGTAAAAGCAGCACTATGTCTCTTTAAATGTGCAGTGACCCTCACAGTTCAGACCTTCAGTGGTCCGACAGCTTCTGTACTCAGTAAAACAAAGTATTGTTGCCTCTTAGCTGATACAAAGTGCTGCAGCACATCCTGCTTGTTCCCAGTGAGTCTCTGAAACCGTCGCCTGCTTACGTCAAAGTCCAACAAAGTAACAGATGATTGTTGAGAAAGTTACAGCGAGGCTGCAGCCTGATGAATGAACTTCCTCCTGTAATAAAACTGAAGCTGAATGAAGTCGTTCAGACAGTAAAACTACATGTCGAGTACAATATGGAGGTCAAATAGTCTCTAGATCATCTTCATCTCATATTTAATAATTATGTGTTTGACATCACAGCTTCCTCAGGCTCATTATTCCTGCTGCCGAGGTAGTTAGATGAGTTTATAGCTGCACAGAATCATCATCAGTCGCTTTATAATAGAGACGATCAATATAGGTACAAACGAATCGGAAGCTTTTAGCAGTAGAGACCATGAACACTACAGAAACAATCATGATGAATGAATGTTCGACAGTCTGAACTGAACATACCGCTGGATTGAGCTGCGAATCTGCTGCGGTGAATCTGAGCAGTGTTTCGATCACTCAGCTCAGAGAAAAAGTGAAGCAACGACACACGTTCAGAGATCCGACTACGGATCTCTGAACAGAACGAAGATGATCAATATTTACAGCAGACAAAGATGTCAGATGATGATAATCAGTCAAAGTGAATTATGTTCATGAGTTTGTTGGATTCTTTCTTCTGCCTGCAGCTGATCATCAGACACAAACTCAGACTACACGTTATAGTAACGGAAACTCTTACAATCTTATATGAATCATCACAACTAACATTAATGTTCTATTATTATTATTATTATTATTATTATCTGCACATCGCTGTTTATACTATGAACATTTCATTCTCTTCTATTTAAACTTATAACAGCTGTTTTCACTTACATATATTTTATTGTAAATTTCTATTATATATTCATTGATTACTTGATTCTTGTGAATATTTTGATCGATATGCACCATAACAGAGAAAAATTCCTTCAATATGCAAATCTACTAAACAATAAACCTGTTTCTGATTCAAACTCACACAAGTTACTGTTGATACAAATGATCTTCATACATGTGATCACCTTCGTGCACAGACATGAGATAGATATAGATAGATATATCTTATATTGTAGATGTTATTTTATCTTTGCACAAATTATAATAGTGTCATTTATATGAGCTACTATGTTGTTTACACAATAATTAACTTGTGTGTATAAGATTTGATCTCAGTTTCACACTTTGTCATAAAACATTTTAAGTGTTTTCAGAGAAAACGAGCAGCAAACTCACTTCACAGAATCAACTAACACTCACCTGAAGTCTCTCTGATACTAATTTCTACTCAATTAATGCTTCATTTTAAACCAGTATACTGTGTGATGATGGGGGGGGGCAGTTAGAGAAGCAGTGCAGCAGGCCGACCATCACAGTTACAACCTTTCCATTCACTCTAAGTCAGTCAGCATCTGTGCAGCTCTGTAGGAAGTAATTTTCATTCCAACATGAAACTTGCAGAATCACCAGACTTTTTTTTTGTCAAAGGAAAACATCCGTCCTCCTCCTCCTCCTCTCTGCTCAGTGATGCACACCGCAGAACCCACAGGGAAACTTTCCACTGGCGAGGCATCATGAGGGATAATAATGTCCTAATTGGCTTTTCACCAGGCCGGCTGCCTCGACACTGAAAGGTTATGCACGTTAGATTAGTCGCCGTCGTTACACAGCGAAACGAGCAGGAGGACAAATACACCCGTAGCACAGAGTGCACAGGCGCCCACAGCGGCGTGGAGGTCGAGGACATTGTTAGTCATCAGCAGGGTCAGCGTGGTTCAGTCTGATCCAGGACTTCAGCTGTTCCTACTGAAACCAACCGCCGCCATGTTGACCTGCAGGAGGCGGAGTTTAAAGGCGACCAGCAACATTTCTCAACAACTGACGGTTTATTTTCTGATGGATTCACCGAGGAATTAAACCTGGCGATGATGGTGATGATTTTCTCCACCATCACCTTCTTTCTCACACAATTATCTTGTTTAGACAAATTACTATGCAGTTTGTACAAATGATCTATTATTATTGTGTTAACAATTATTATATAACGAGAAATCTTAAGCCGTGTCTCAAATTACAATTTAAGATTTCCTTAGCCAACCTCGGGTAATGTTAGCTAGCTAGCTAATGTTCAACAGAAAAACTCCAAAGTTGTGTCTCAAATCACGTACTTCTGTTAGTACACTTTCATGTAGTACACTGTGTACACTATATATTACTGGCGTAATGGGCAAATTTTGTGTTGTCTCAAAACAAACACAGCCGTTTTTGCACTTACCGGAAATGACGATCGCAAATTAGCATCAGCTAGCATTAGCATTTGTGTCACTGTTCGCGCTACCAAATCGTTACAGACTGCTAAATTAACCCAAAAAACATACCGACGGCTTATATCTGACAACAGTACAGTGGTGCTTAGTGCTAAAAAAACACATGAATAACTTACATTTGTATAACGCGGCGATGTTCACCGTAGTTACAACGTACTCGGCCGCCATTTCCAGTTTGAAAAGTGGTCCCTCCCCTTCCGCTACGTAGCCAAGATGGCGACTATTGAGGGCGAGAAGCGTCCATAGTTCCACACTCAGCTTTTTGATCGTTTTGAGTGCACCATCCGGCTACTCACGGTGCATTTTTCCATACTTCTCAGTGTGAACACACTTATGCACTCACACAGGGAGGGACCACTTTTTTACAAACTGGGAATGGCGGCCGAGTATGTTGTAACTACGGTGAACAACGTTTTTTTTTTTTTTTTTTTTTTTTTGCACATTATCTTTTGCATGATCCTGTTCAGGCACATTATTAACGTGTGAGTGTGTAAACTGTCTTGTGTGAACAGGAAAACTTGTGCATCTAGATAATAATTTTGTTGGCAAATTTGATGTTGTTCTTGATCTTGCACAATTTTTTTTTTTTTTTAATGTATCTTTTGGCACTTCAGGGACTCCGTACAAACTTCTAACATGAAGTTTTTTAGCAGTTCAGGGATGTTTTGGATTTTTTGGGCCACAACAAGACAACAAATGATCAGATATATTCACTCCTTCATATTTGTGGTCCTCAGAAGATGAATCATGCTGATTTTCGTGACCTCCTGACCTTTCCTCTGGTGCCATCATCTGATTCAAATGAACCCAGAGGATGAAGGCTTTAGGTTCGGATGACCCCGTGACCTCTGATGCCACCAAAGCAGGGACAAACTTTACATCTGAAGACTGTAGATGAAGTCGTCAGCGTGTTGTTGTGGAAGGACATCCGTCAGCTTCTGTACAACCTGCTGATTGTTCTCAGTTTTTTCGTTTCATGTTCGTGGTCTCCTGAGGTTACAGGCTGGATCGGCTGGTTCCTGTTCAGTCGGCCATGTTTCTTCTCCTGCGGGTCCGGAGGGGAATCCTGCTGTCATATCTGCATATTTACTGCTGTTACTCCCCAACTGCTGCTGTGAATTGAAAACTCATCTCCCAGCCTCCTTAAATCATCTCCCCATCCGATACTTCCCGCTCCCATCGGTGGCTGACCTTGTTCTCACTCAGTAAAACATCAAATATATGTAATCCACGCACACCCACACACATATATAGAGGATGTGTGTAAGTGGTGTAACTGTAAATGAATGTGTAGCAGTCAGGGACATTATTCCTGGATAGATTCACTCTTGCTGAGCTTTTCAAACATCATTTTTTGGAAGCTTTCAGCACCGCAAACTAAATGTAAATTCCAGTCGGCTGCAGCTCAGTAACGAGGTCAGAAAATCTCCCGATCTGCAAACCTCAAACAAATCTGCCAAAATCAGAGCTAAAAATAAAAAATGTGTGTCTGTGATTCGAGTGAACTGAGCGTTTAACCCTTAAATGGATCAAACGTTCCTACATACAGAACCTGAGCTCGTTAGCAACAGGTTCATATATAATAATGCAGATTTACATATTAAATAACAATAATGCATCTAATCTTATCATAATAAACCCACAGAAACCATTTTTACCATTTAGTTTTTTCAGTCATTGAACAAAATAAAGATTTGTTTTTGGAATTCATTAATATTTTTCATCGTAGCCTGTTCATTTTTGCTTTTATACGAGGTTCCCTGATGTGTTGCAGATGAATATCGTCTTGTCCCTCGTCGTGTCGTCAGAGTTAGCATCGTCACTGCTCTACTTCTGCTTTCTGAATCACTAGTTTCATCGCTTTACAAAAAAATATAATCCTCGTTATGAGCTCCTTCAGTTTCATGTCCTTTTTTTAGAGTTACTGTCATCAGCATGAGGGTGGACGACGCAAACAACAGATGGAAAAACCTTAGCAACAACCTTAGCAACCAAGGCTACGGAGCGGACGGCTGTTTATGGGCAGGAACAATGAGCTGACGTCAGCTTGTCAGCGAGGTAGAAAAAAACAACATGGTAGAGCAGGTTGAAGGCAGCGTTTCTACATACGTTCAACTCAGGTTTTGTTTAACATCTGACATCAGGACAGGAAATAAATAACAGACAATCAGAACAAGCAGAATATGAAGCCTTTAAGGGTTAAAAGCAGGTAAATTTCAGCAGTAAATGTAGCTTTGAGGAAGAAGAAAAATGAAGAAATGTCTCTGCTGTCAAGGTCTGAGATGCAAACAGGCTGAATGGAAACAGAGCACACACACACACACACACACACACACACACACACACTGATGAACACGCTCTATATCAGTGACAGTGATATCCTCCGGCCCTGTTCTGGCCTCCACAGCGACACCCAAGACTCAACAGGACTGATAACTCTCAGCCTGACCCTGGCCTCAGTGTGTGTGTGTGTGTGTGTGGCGGCCCGTGTCATAGGCGATATAGGTGGTTGTCTAGGGGGTGTAACATGTCACAGGGGCGCCACAAGATAAAGTTTTTTGGGTTGTTTTATTTTCTTCGTAAGTGTGGTGTTGCTTTTCTTTTCTAGTGCTACTAACATCAGTTTATTCATCATTGTTACTGTAACAACATCAACTAAAACAGCCTTTTAATTACAATAATAAACACACAAACTGACATCATGATGGAATAAACACTGCTGTCATGACGTGATGCACGTAACCAGTCAGCATGCAGGATATTATGCACTGTCCTCAAAGACTACGTTTCTAGCTCCCTTTGAATTGCAGCTGCAAAATGAGTCAAAAAAGGACAAAATGATCAGACAGACGAGGCAGGAAGCAGCGCAGAAAGAAGCAGAAGATAGAATATAGAGGGAAGAATCACCACAGTTGTTCACATCATTAATGTTTAGTTATTTTCAATGAGTTTTTCTTAAAAAATAAAAACTAACAAGCTAGCTGGTTAGCTAGCTGGCTAATGTCAGCAGATGAAGACCTTTTATCAGCTGATTGATAGAAGGAGCCAGTCAGTTTAATTCCATAACAGGCCTTCTGCTTTCATTGTTATGTAAAATCTTCACAGCATTGTTAAACCTCATTAGGTGTTGTGATTGTACTGTACCTTGAGCTAGCTATATAAATATATAGCCTATGTTCTTCCAGTTAGCTAGCTAGCAGCTAGCAGCTAGCTATCCTGTGTACGGTTCATGCAACCTATAGAGTTTTACATTTTATGCCATAAAAAACTTTTTTTCCATGAATGTTCTTAAACAACACTTAATAGACTAATGTTTTCATGTGGTTAGCGTAGCTGTCTGTCTGGTTTAGCTAAAGTTAGCATGGTCATGTTGTTCACTGTTACAGTAGCTAGCTAGTTAGCATTAACTAGCTAGCTTTCAGTTTACAGCACAAATCTCTGTTTTCTTTCACTGTTTTGTGACATGAATTAACAGTACGAGTAATTTGTTGCTTTTAATTGTGTTTGTTGACGTGTTGTAGGAAATATTCAAGACTTCATTAAAGTCCGGGTGAAACAGCATTTAGAGATTATCTAACTGAGTGAAACAGGACAGACGGGCGGGACGTAACGCTGGGAGGACTTTTGATTTGAACATTGAAAAGTGAGCGCATCATAATGAATCTCAGCTTAGTGCTGCTAAAAGTTGAAGATTGATTGATGGGTGGATGTCATGATATTATTGGTTGGTTCAAGCCTACGTTAGCACACAGTCATATTTTATTTTACAGGAAGAAAACATGATTGGATCTGATACAAAAATACAAAGAAATTGATTTTTTATATTATTTTTTGGCATACTGTATATTGTTAAATAGGTGCATAATATGGCTGAAGATGTGATCTAAAAGGGTTAAGAAGGTTTTTTTTCATTTAACCTTGACTTGAAGAAGAAACGTCGGGCTCAGAACGGGGACAGTGCAGGTCAGGCTGAGAGCACTGAAAGCAACAGTGAAGGTCAGAGTCCGCCTGTATGCAGCAGAGACCGTCACGTGTTGAAACTTCCAGGGTCACACAGCACCCATAAACCTCCCGCTGAAAATACAGATATGAAGAAAATGATTTAGAATGTAGTCATATTTACACGACATATAATTTGTTGTTTTGCAGGATTTTTACAGTTGTTCAGTGAATGAAGTGATTAAATTACCTGCTTTTAATTAGCAAATTAAACTGATGGCATTGTTCAGCTTTTATTAGTACGCCTTTGTTAAACATCTGCACTTTATGCTATATCGTAGAGAGTATCATTTAAATTTAGATGCACCCAGGGAGGAGACCACTGACCCTGATGATGACTATGCAGAATAGGATGACAGCAGCAGGAACCTCCCAGTTAAACCAGTGCCTACATTTGCTGCACCTAAAGGTCCCCGAGGTAGAATATCAGTCGACTCATAATGTTATTAACCCACCATGCAGCAATATGTGAATTGCTCTTTTGAACCGTTTACCTTACTACGTTTTGGGTGAAAACAGGTAAAACTTCAACACCTCAGTGTAATATTTCAAAACTGTTATTGCTTAACAATGATGTAGTCCTGGACTATTTCAGCAATGACCATGAGGATTAGTCTCCACAGACTCATTTTGAAACTTTTTATATTTCCAGACATTTCTCAAACAGATCCTGAATACCTTCCCTTGGACTCAGCATGGACGGGATCGGAACAAGGACAAGGTAAAAGAGTTAATGTAGCCAACAAAAACACAATGAAGATATAAATACACAGTGTAACTGTACAATTCAAGAAAAGTAATTGTTTCCACTTTGTAGTCTAAATATTGAAGAGAGAGGACGGAGGCGGCCTTCATTTTTGTTGTCATTTATGGGTTTAACTGATGTAATCTAACTAAATAATCTGGATCTGCTGCTGTGTTTGAAGTGTTTTTGAAGTCAAGTCCAGGAAGACCTTTATTGAACATGAGAAGGACGACACCTTGTGACATCACAACACCAGACTTGATATTCATTAGAGTCACCATCCAAACAATGTTTGTTGGGTGTTTTTTTTCTAACGGCTGCCTTTGCTACAAGCACTGTAGCCAAGTTAGCTAGCTGTCAGTACAGTAGCCAGTGTCTTTTTATTTATTTATTTATTTAATTTTTCATCTGCACTGTGTGTATATATACACAGTGCAGACGCTCTGTGGAATGAGTGGTAGACTATTGGACACATGTAGAATACTTTAAATAGACAATGTATGCATTTCCTCATGTATTACACATCCATATGTGCCAAGCCTGTTGTTTATATTGCATTAAAATGAAACCAAATGCATTACGATGTGAAGTGTATCATCTACACATTCAGTGTTACTTTAAATACATATTTCATATTTTAAAATTCTTGAACTCTTTTTATTTAATTGGTTTTATTAACTAGTAATTGTAACCTTGAGTGAAGGAGTAAAGCCTCATGTCTTCTATCGTCCATATTCTAAAGGTTCTCTAATGAAGTATTTACAAGAGACAGTATTGTACATTAATAAGCACTTAAAATGTCCTTATATCTGCTTATAACTACATTATAATGTACTTTAAACCACTTATTAAGTGATTGCATGCTGAATATAAATGCTAAATAGGGGGACTTCAGGTAAATTGTTACCAAAGTATTTAATTTTATCTGTTTATTAATGAAAATATGAATATACATTGTTAAATTATGAGTTTTTGATAACGTTTTGGGTGTATCTAATTCTGAACTGTAACAGTCAGACAAAAACAAAGCGCCGTATGAAGAAAGACAGACAGACAGATGGAGGCTGACGCAATGTGATATGCTGATGGATAAAAAAACTGAAGGTCAGAGAAAAATGTGACCTTCGCTCAGTCTCCTTGGGAACTGAGCCGAGAGAGAGAGAGAGTGACAGAAACAGTCATAAAAAAACCCTCAACTTTCACCAAACTGCCTTGTTTTTGTTAAAGGCAGACTGACAGCTGCTGGCAGGACTGCACATCATCAACAGCAGATTATAACAAATGTTACATAAAATACAAAAAACAAAATCAAAATCACTCTACTGCTACAAAATCACATCAAAACTGATTTCTTTAAACAACTTAACAGTTTTCTGCAGGTTGTCTGCTGATTGTTTGGTCAGATTCAGGGATGAAATTATTTTTTAAAGCTGAATTACTTGATTATAGATAAATTATCAGCTTTTAAAGTAGTTGTGGCTAACATGTGGCTAGCATGTTAGCAAACAGCTGACTTCTTCCACATCTTCAGGGCTCCTTTTCTTTGTCCTTCATATTTTCTATCCTGTTAAAGTTAAATTAATCTGATTTCATTTTAAGTTTGTCCACTTGTTGGCAGCATAACAAACTTAAAACACAACATCTGATATATTATCAGTTTATAAAGTAGTTGTGGCTAACATGTTAGCAAACAGCAGACACAGAGCAACATGATCATCCCATTAACAGTGTCAGTAATGACTTGTGGGGTTCCTCAGGGTTCTAGTCTTGGTCCTTTTATATTTTCAATTTGGTTATTACTAAATTATTTTTCATTGTTATCATTTTTATCCACTTGTTTTCAGCAGATTAAGGTGTAAACACAACATCTAACATCATATAAAGTAGTTGTTCATTAATTCTATTATCCCAGAGAAGAACTGGTTTGCTGTGTGGGAACAAAATGTAACATACACAATAAAACGCAGGACTTAACACAACCACTTTTAGCTAACTTTAAAAAAAGTTTTTTTTAAAGACCACGTTTACATAGTCAATGGGTCCTATTGTTTATCCCTGCAATGCTATTGGATAGTAAATGTGTTTATAGGTCCGGCCATCTGGCCATGAACTCACACTACCTGCAAACTTTCCGTCAATCTCCTTGTTTTATTTGACCGGATTTGTCAAGAAAGAAGTAAATAAAATGCCTTAAATATTTTTTTGTGATTATTACAATGTCTAGAACATGAAGATACTTAGTGATTGTGGAATACATTCATCAAGTTTGATTTTGAGCTTGTTATGTCTATGTTGTAATTCTACATCTCTGGGTGAAGCATGTGCACCTTACACATGACAAGGGGGCATGTATGGAAAACACATGGAAAACTGAAATACTATAGAAATTTGTTTTCTCTGTTAAAATTTTGAGTTTAAACAAGAATTGAACAAATGAATAAACTGTTTCTGGTTGCAGTATTTATTCTATCTGTATCTTATCAGTTAAAAAATAGATTGAACTGCTCCTGAGCTTTTTTCTGGGCTTTGTTTGTTTGCCTGTTACATTAGTTAGAAACAGATTCTGACTGTTCTGAATGTTTTGAGGGATGGTTGTTGCATTGTTCAGGGACAGGTGTGAATGGTCCTGAAGTGGGGATGTAAATGTTCTGGGGGGATGGAAGAACTCCTGTAGGTATGATAAGTAGAGAGCACAATAGGCCAGTTAGACAGTATTGTGTGAATTTAGTGGAATGTGTAAATGAATCAGGATTAATTGGTCCACCACCTTATCTATTCCTTCAGGTTATCTCATACAGTATAATACTTATATGTATCATTAATACACATATTTATTATTATTTGTTTTTACTTTTTCCATTTCTGAATGCAACCAGCAAAGACAGGTCTTCTATACAGTGTGCAGGATGTGATTGTTGCTCCTAAATGGAGAGTGATTTTGAAATGGAATCAGACAACACTGATGTGAGTGATGAAGAGGCAGATGAAGATGCCAGTGAAGTTGACGAAAAAAGCCCAACAACCCACTAACTTCCCAGCCAGTGATTATCATCAAGCCCCAACCAAACAAACACACCGTCGTGCCCTGTGACGAGGTATCGCTGGCTGAAAAATCTCACATTTCCCAGTGAAGAGGAAGAGGACACTGCGATAAAGGATAAACCAACACGCTATGCAGCAAGTGTGATGTTCGTCTTTACTTTTCAGAGGAAAAGAAGTGCAAATGAACATGGATGAACACTGGGATGGAGACGAAATTCAGTTTTGTTAATACAATTTTATCCTGTTTTTTAATTAATAAATGACTATTCATTAAAAATATGACTTGTGTGATTAATATTCATGATATATACTGTTATGGGGCTAAATAAGAAATCAACCCTGCAAATTAACCAATGACTGGACAGATTTTCATGAAATTCACAGTGAATATTCATGATCCCCAGAGGGGGAAACCTAATGATTTTAATGACCCTCTGACCTCTCCTCTAGCGCCACCATCAGGTCCAAATATACAGTAAATCTCCTGGACAGAAAAGCACCAAAGATATCCAAACTGATCAGAGAGAAGAGGTCTGTGAAACAGACTGTGTTCATTCATCTCATTCATCATCCTGCTGCTGAAAGGCTAGCCAACACATTCCTGCTCACACACACACTTACAAGCGTTGGCACATTGATTTGTTATAAATCAAAAGACGATGGAGACAAAAACATGTTCTCTCTCTTGTTACTATTTGCTGCAGGTCAGCATGTGTCCAAACACACACACACACATTTCTACTGCTATTCTTGTGAGGACCCTCATCGGCATAAAGTCCAGGGGTGTTTAACAGGTAGACTCCGGTCAGGAAAAACAATTTAATTCGGACCAGGAACAGATTTTCAGCCCGCTTGAGTGACGCATCGCTGTGACGTCTAAGAGTTGCCACTGTTAACAAGGTTGTCAGATGTTGGAGCTCAGATTGAAAAAGTGAGCGTTGATTTTATGGTCGATCAGAACTGAATGAATCATTTTCTCGATTAACTGGTTAGTTGTTTGGTCCATAAAATGTCAGAAGATTGTGAAACATGTCGATCAGTGTTTCCCAAAGCCCGAGATGACATCCCCAAAGATACTCAGTTTACTGTCATAGAGACTAAAGAAACCAGATAATATTCACATTTGAGAAGCTGCAATCAGAGAATTGAAAAATGACTCAGAACTCAATGAATCATTGCAGCTCTACACTAATTCTTACTGCATGTTGTCCGATCACTTCAGAGATGAAAAGTGTTTAAAGTTGTTCTAAACGGCTTCACTAGAAGTTGGAGGGAAAAGCCGACCGTCACAGAGATGAAGGAAGATGATAAACAGTGCTGCTTGAAAGTTTATGAACCCTTTAGAATTTGCTCTATTTCTGCATAAATACGACCTAAAACGTGATCAGATTTCCATTCAAGTCCTAAAACTAGATAAAGAGACATCAGTTAAACAAATGAGACAAAAACTTTACACTCGTTTATTTATTGAGGAAAAATATCCAATGATACATATTTGTACGTGGCAAAAGTATGTGAACCCCTAAGATTATCAATTTATTTGAAGGGGAAATTAAAGTCAGTTGTTTCAATCAACGGGATGACAATCCAGTGTGAGTCTGGGAGACCCTGTCTTATTTAAAGAAGAGAAATCTGGGTCTTCACTATCAAACTCTGAGCTTCACAACACAAGTTTGTGGAAGTGTGTCATGGCTTAAACAAAGGAGATTTCTGAGGACCTTAGAAGAAGAGTTGCTGATACTCACCAGGCTGGAAAAGGTTACAAAACCATTTCTAAAGAGCTTGGACTCCACCAGTCGACTGTAAGGTAGATCGTATACAAATGGAGGACGTCCAACACCATTGCTACCCTCCCCAGGAGTGGTGGAACAACAAAGATCACACCAAGAGCAGGTGTGTAATAGTCCAGGAGGCCATAAGGGACCCCAGGGTAACGTCTAGGAAACTAAAGGTCTCTCTTGCAGCGGCTACAGTCGATGTTAATGAGTCCACCATCAGGAGAACATTGAACATCAATGGTGTTCATGGCAGAGTTGCAAGGAGAAACCCACTACTCTCCAAACAGAACATTGCTGCCGTCTACGGTTCGCTCAAGACCTCATGGATACGTCAGAAGGTGATTGGAACAATGTTCTGTGGATGGATGAGACCATTATGTTTGGCGATGAGCAAACACTGCGTTCCAGCATAAGAACCTGAACCCATCTGTGAAACATGGTGGTGGTAGTATCATGATTTAGGCTGCTTTGCTGCCTCTGAACCAGGACAGCTTGCAATCATCGATGGAGCTACGAGTTCTGAGTCGTACCAGCAGATTCTACAGGAAAATGTCAAGATATCCGTCTGTGAACTGAAGCTCAACAGGAAGTGGGTCATGCAGTAAGACAACAACCCTAAACACACAAGTTGTTCTACCAAAGAACGGTAAAAACAGAAGAAAGATGATGTTTTGGAACGGCCGAGTCAAAGTTCTGACCTGAATCTCATAGAAATGCTGTGGAAGGACCTGAAGCATGTAGTTCATGTTGAGAAGCCCACCAATGTCCCTGAGTTGAGACTGTTCTGGACTGTTGTTGGGCTAAAATTCCTCCAAGTCGATGTGCAGAGCTGATAAACAGTTACTGGAAATGTTTGGTTGAAGTTATTGCGGTAAAGGGGAGTCATACCAGTTACTGAAAGCAAGGGTTTACATATTTTGGCCTCCAACAAATATGTAAGATTGGATCATTTTCCTCAATAATGAATAAATTAAATGTTTCTGTCTCCTTTGTTTAAAAGTGGGTTCCTTTTGTCCAGTTTTAGTACTTGTGTAAAATCCAAAGTGCTGCACAGCAAGATAAAAAACACAATAAAACAATGAAGGACACAATAGGATAAAAGTAATGAAATAAGATAAAATAAGATAGAATTGGATAAAAACAAATAAAATAAATAAAAAAAATAAATAAAAATCTGATCGTATTTTAGGTCGTATTTACACAGAAATAGAGAAAATTCTAAAGGGTTCACAAACTTTCAAGCAGCACTTATCAGTTAAATACAGGGATAACGCAGTATATTTTCAGTCTCTTACTTGGTTCACATGAAAAGTTGAATTAAATAATTGTTAAGGATGAAAAAGCTGAACAAAACATATCTACCTATGGTTATTGTTTACTGTCTTATTGTTGTTTTTTCATGTTTTGTTCTCTTATGTATTGTTCTATATAAAAAGGGCTATCTGAATAAAAACACTTGAACTTAAGCATCCTTACTGGACCTTAGATGTGGTGGAAATTTGTTAAGTGGACCTTGAAGACTTGAATTAGAGCACAAAGCACCTTACCTTAAACTGAACCTAAACACACGTCTAACCTTCACCTTAAAACCAAGGCTTAATTTTAAAAAAAGGCGGACGGACCAAAATGTAAATGTGAAATGTAAATGTCCTCACAACTAAAGTGTAAAACTCACGTTGGTCCTCACAAAGATAGATGTACGTGAACAAACACACACACTCTCTCTCTGTCTCTCTGTTGTGAGTCGTCTGTTTAATTTCCTGGCCTGCTATCGTTTTACTCTGCAGAGTCGTCAAAATAGGATTAGAGCGCTTAATAAAGGATGATTCCCACCATGAGGAAATGACTCCGCAGGGTGACACACACACACACACACACACACACACACACACACACACACACACACACACACACATAGACACAGTGTAACACCTCAGGAGTCTCCACTCTGGTCGTCTGCTCAGCTTCTCAGTTTCCACTGGATTAATAAACACCTGAACGCTTATATAACCTGACGCACACACACACATACACACACACACACTCTGTATTATCTCACCTCACATGTGACCTCATGTCTGTTGTGGTGTCCCTCACAGGTTTCTCACCTCGTGCTGATTTTGGCCAGTAAATCTACATTTGGCCGACGGACTGTGGAGGCAGCTGGGTGGAACGATGAAGCAACAACTGTCACAGCTGAAGATGATTAGCTGAGACACCTGTCAATCAATCCATACACCAGCTACACTCACAGTTTCCCTGTTGAGAATCAAACACCTCGATCGCTCACTCCAGGGTTTCACAGTTTGGGGTTTTTTGTGATTGTTGCAGCCATAAAAATGTTTGATTTTGCAGCAGCTTTTCTCAAAAATTGTGATACAATTTGTAGTGTTTTATCTGCTCTTTCTGCTGTAAAATTACAGGAACTGGGAAAAACCACCTGGAAAAAAACTCCTACCAGTGAAGAGTCATATGTAATGACTTCCTGCAGATCACAGAAACATCTATATTTCAGCTCTAATGTTTAATGTATTTTCTGAACATGAGAACCATGAGGACTCAAAGTTCTATAAACAAGAAAATACTGTACTTGAGTTCCATTTATAACCTTTATTAAATAAACTTTCAGCTCAACATTAGCAGCAAATAAAATCATCAATAATGTTATTAAAATAAATCCATTAATATTAAAATATAGTTTTGTTTCTATAGTTCTGGAGTCCTGAAGGTCGTCGCCCACCAGCTGGTGCTGACATGTTTAACCATCCATCTCCCTCCAGACTGTCCCCACCATCATCCACATCCCCAAACAGCAGAGTGGTCAGCAGGTGTTTTGAGAGACTAGTTGAATCCCTCATCTGCCCCTTGACCTTTGACCCCCTGCAAGTTGCATGCTGCCCAAACAGGATCACAGAGGACACCATTGTCCATGTCCTACACACACCGCCGTCTCACTTATGTGAAGTTGCTGTTTGTACGTTCAACACCATGTCGCCCTCCAAGCTCATCTGTAAAGCTTGAGGATCAGGGCCTGAACACAGCACCGAGTGACTGGATCCTGGACTTTCTGACGGAGCGTCACACAGCAGTTGTGGGGTTGATCTCCTGCGGCGACGAGATGACCTACAGGGAGGAGGTGACCGCCTTGGAACAGTGGTGTCAGGACAACCACCGGACGTCTGAACCGAACATCTCCAAGACTAAGGAGGTCATTGTGGATTACGAGCATCAGTAGTGGAGATATCTAGGAGTTAACATCCACAAGGACCTGACGTGGGCTAGCCGCACCACCACAGTCGTTAAAAAGGTCCCAACGGCGTCTGTAGAGCCTCAGGCGCCGGGAGAAATGTGGCCTGAGGCCCCAGATCCTCAGGGACTCCTACTGGACTCCACAGAGAGTTGACAGGCTGCTTTACCAGCTGGTACGGCCCCAGCACATCCCTCTGCAAGGAGCTGGACACCCAGCGGTGCCTCAGGAGGTCCCCCTGAGACCCCGAGTCAGGACGGATCCAGACTGTTCTCCCTGCTGCCCTCAAAGACCAGATACAAGACCCCCAAAACACACACCAGCAGACTGAGGAACAGCTTTTTCCCCCCAGACCATAAGACTGTTTAATAAGTAACACACACACAAACACACACACACACACACACACACACACATGCATTGTAACCATCTGTGCAATATGTGACTCAAGGTTTTATATGCACCATTACTGCTTTTATACCTTTTATTGCCTTTTATACTCTGTTTTTATATTTACGTGCCTGTTTTAGATTTATATGCCTGCTTTTATACCTTTTATTGCTTTTATACTTTTTATTGCTGTTCATATTGTTTTTATATTTATATGCCTGTTTTTGTATTTATATGTCGTATATATATATATATATATATATATATATATATATATTTATTTACTGTTTCTGTAGAGGAGCCTTCCAGCAAAAGAATTTCACACGATTGTACTCGTACAACATCAGCTTGTCTTCTTCTGACTCACGGAATCAAACCTGATTTGGGAACATTTGGGAACATTTGGGAATTGTTCTGCTCGTCTACGGCATCATGTTTGTTGGCAGGTGAGATTTGTCCATCTTCCACCTGAATGACGTCAGTTACTGCGACACCAAACGCCACGATTGGTCCGAATCGCTGCTGATTTGGACGTTTCATGTTGAAAAGATTTCTTGATTTGCTTGATTTACTTCCTGGAGAGATGCTCCGATCAGTGTAGCAAAACATTGTTGTCATTTTGGAATTTATCTGTAAAATTTGGTTCTTTTTTATTCACACAACCTTGTAAAAATGCAGCTATGTTGTAAAATCACAATTTCATCTTATTTTTAAAGGAAAGACGTTTAACAGTATAATGAAATGTTGGTGTATTTCCTGCTCAAACAATCTTAAAGATACAAACATTTTAAAGAATCAACATCATTTGATTTCATTATTTAAAAGAAAGAATTTTGTCACTTTTATGGCATTAAATGATTTACTGGTTTATAAAACGTTTTTACAGAAAGCCTTGTGTTTTTATTTCATTATAAAATATGATTTCATTGTTTTTACTATTCCTGCTGTAGAATAACAAGAGTTGAGCTTATTTTTAAGAGAAAGATTTACTGGTTTTGGTTGTTATAGAATTTGACAATCAACAATATTTTTCAAAAATGTGAAATACATGAAAAATGATGAAATTAAATTTTACTGCACATTGTAAATGTTCATTTTTTACAGTGTGTATTAACCTGGATGTGTGACGGTCAGTTTTGTGGGAAATTCTCAAATGTAATCAGAACGTAAACTGGAATTACAACAAACAACAAACAACAAACAACAAACAAACAAAAATGGTTGTAGTTGTCTGAAACAACCTGAACACATACAGTCGTCATGTTAACTGTGTTTCTGTTTCCCCCGACGACTGTAGACACACATAGATACCAATAATAGGGAACATGTGTATACATATGCAACCCATGTAAACTGATTGTTATGTGATGTAAATACTGTTGTTATTGAGAATGTCACTATTTATTATGAGCTTTATTTAATTAATGTATTTCTGGTAGTGATGTGTTATGACAGGGGTCTGTTTCATGTTATTTTAACCTGTTACAATGTGTTTTTTTTTGCATTGCCCCTGACAAATAAACTAATAAAAATAAAAAGAAAATAAAAAATAAAGTTCATTTTATAAGAAAAAGCCAAAATTCTCTGGTTGCAGCTTCTTACATGTTTATATTTTCAGTTTTTTTTTTAGTCTTCTGTGATTGACATTTTCCACCATCCTCTGACATTTCATAAACCAAACAGGTAATCAATTAATTGGAAAAACATTAACTGATAATGAACACACAGCACATATTCATCATAACGTGACCTTCAGTGTCGGCGCTGTAAAGGCAGGAAGTATGAAACGTGATGGAAGGAAACAGGAAGTAAAGGAAACAAAGGTAAAAGTGGAGGCAACAGACAGTATAATGAGCGTAATGATGGTAGAAACACATAAGCAGCATCGTTAGTAACAGCGCTGACAGTTTAAGACGTAGCGCTACGGCAACAGAGGAGGAGCTTCGAGTTAACGAACTGTCTGACGAAGGTTAATGACAAAAGATGAAAAACCTTTTTGTCTCTGACGTCCGCATCCTGCTGACATTTAATCACTGAATGAACAGGAAGAACTTAAAGCTTCTGTGTGACCATAGGAACAAGACCGGATAGCATGAAATAATAGCATCTGACGCTCCACAGTGTGTGTGTGTGTGTGTGAATAGGATTAAATGTGTTTCCATTGATCAGATAAAAAAAAGAAAGTGTGTAATTAATTTAAACATAAATGACGGTGACGCATGGCAGACGTTCCTCACATGTCGAGTTCTGATTATTAAGATTCTTCTGTGCGTGTTTGTGTAAAGACGCATCGACATCATCACCTCATCTGTTTCCTGTGACGAGCTGCCTGCTTCTTGAACCTAATGTGGCCCTAAAATAAAGGAATAAATTAGTCTGACGGTCTGAACTGTGTGTTCAGCTGTCTGAACGAGGCGTTTCATAAGCTAAGATGGAATTTCAGTGGTTTAACTCTTGAACTGGTGATTTAGTGGTCTGAAGTTGAAGGTCTGTGGTCTAAGCTGGACTTTCAATGGTCTAAGGTCGGTGTTTGGAAACTGGGTATGTGATGGTTTAAACTGGGGGGTCTGATTGGTCTAAAATGGGACTGCAATGGTTTGAGATGCGTGTTTAATGGTGTAATATTAGCTTTCAGTGGTCTAAGATGGAATTTAAATGGTCTAAATTGGGTGTTTGATGGTCTGAACTGGGGATTCAATTGTACAAAGTGGGAAATTTGATTGGTCTAAACTTGGTTTTAGATGGTCTCAACAGGCTGCTGACCAGTCAAAGTGAAGCTTGATGACGTAGTGACGATTCACAGGGCTAGCTGGTGAGCTAACCGCTAACACGCTAGCACTAGTCAGTCACAACAGCTCTTGCAGCTTCTCTCTATTTTCTTTCTACTGTTCTGTTTACTTCCCCACAACAGTTTGTTCTCCACTGCACACCATTTAGTAAATGGACTGCATTTATGTAGCACCTTTCTAGTCTTACTCCTAAATTCCACCAGGCGCACCGCTTCGCGTTTCAGAAGCGTCCCAGAAGCGCCCCTCCACTCCGCTGCGCTAAAGATAGGTGCCGCGTCAAGCAGCACAGAGCAGATCAAGCTGGGCAGGAAGTCAGACACGCAAACAGCATTGAGCATCCGGTCACTTTTCAAAATAAAACATCCCTTGCAGACTCCTGGTCGTATACCAACATAAACACAATTAAAACAAATGAATAAAGAAACCATTTAACTACGTAGCCTAATTAACCACAGTAGAAGCACAAATCAAGGGAAATTACCACATCAACGAAAGATGAGCAACTTAACAAAATCGGGCAGTTTAGTTGCCCTGCTACTGTAGTAATTACGGTAGCCTATAGGTGTAGTTTGGCTTTAACTAGGCTGCTGTAATTACTGTAATAGGAGTGCAACTGAATTCAAAAGGCGGATGGCTAACCCTGCAGTCAAGACGCTCCGCTTCTGACACGCTCCTGGTGGAATATGGCGCCACGTTGGAGCCGGAACGCGATGCACACGCACCCGGTGGAATCCCAGTGTTACAGCCACATTCACCCATTCACACACACATTCATACGCTGATGGCAGAGCCATTTGTATTTCATTCAAAACAAGGTCACTGAAAAGGGAAAATAAATCTCTTGATTAGTTAGCAAACTTGTTAGCTTAGCTCAGTTGCTAACGGGACAATTAATTCATACAGTTTAATCAAAAGATGTACAAACCACTGATTGTGGTGATCCGAGTGGAATTATTCTAATTCCCTGTTGATGTTTAAGGTGTTTTTGATTATCACAACTGAACATTATGATAGTCTGAGCTGAGATGGTTTATTAACAACATATGATGGGCGTTTGAAGGTCTAAGATGGTTACTCAAGGTTCTAAACTCAGTTATGATGGTCTCAACTGCCCATTTTAATAATAATAATGGTAACTTTATTCATCCAACACCTTTAAAAACAGTTTACAAAGTGCTTTAACAGACAAAACAAAAGCAGGATACTCAGAAAGCGGTACGGCCAAAACAAGAGCAAGACAAAATTACGGTAAAGTTAAGATAAAGTTAAAAAAAGGAGACGAGACACAATATATAAATATAAATAAATATAAATAAAAAGAATAAAAGGAATAAAAAATGTATTTTTAGGTCATTCATTAATCCATACTGAGCGTTTCATGGTGTAAACTGGGAATCTGATGGTGTGTTTAATTGTTAATGTGTCTGTTTGATAGTCTGAGGTGAGTGTTCAGTGGTCTAAAATGATCATTTGATGGTCTAAACTGGTTTTTGATGATCTGATATGTCTTTTAATGGTTATGATGTTTGGAGTTTCATCAGAAAGTGAAGCGGAGCTCCCTGCGGCGCCCGTATCCTCTGTATGGCTGCAACGAACTCAATAACCTCCTTTTTTTTTTGTGGAAGCGAGCCGTGGATCATTGTGTTCCCTCTTCCCTCGTTGAACCTGTGCCACCTCTGGACCAATCAGAGCTCTTCACTGGCTGTGACATGGCAGCGGAGGGGTGTCGATGAGTCACAGGACGCCTGATGATGATCGTTTCATCATACCTCGTATAAAGAGTCATTACCGCGGTGATGAGACAGAGAGTCAGGCGGCGTTGGCTTGATTGACAGAATCCTGAGATAACTAGGTGTGTGTGTGTGTGTGTGTGTGTGTGTGTGTGTGTGTTTCTACTCTACACACTGACCTTGTTCTCCTCTTGTTCTCTGAACTCTTTCACTTCCTTCTTTTCATTTCCTGTTCCCACTGCTGCTCCTCTTCGTTTTCAACACATTTTTCACTCGCTGTGTTGCTTCACACTCGTCGTTCATCTGTTAACACTGACAGGTTTTAAATCTGTTTATCACTAGTCATTTATTCTTCTATCAATTTATGAAAGCATTCAGTCCTGTTTTTTTCTCCGGGGATAGTTAAGGACAAAGGATGTGCAGTACGAGAGTGAGAATGACACCACAATTTGAAACTGACATATGATAATAAACTGTTTTTAATAAATCAGACACAAACACAAACACTCTTTATCAGCTGATAGTTTGGCCTCAGAACAAGATTTTGGCTGAAAACTCATTAATTTTCCTTATTTATTATTATTTAGGTTCGGCTTCCTGACTGACACATTGAAGTTAAAAATATATATTGTATGTATATACATATATATATATATATATATATATATATATATATATATATATATATATATATATATATATATGTATATATATATATATGTGTGTTAGGGATGTGCAGAGAGCACAATATTTGTATTTGTATTCAAATAAAAGTGGAAAGAGGCTTAAAAACCCTGTTTTTGTTTTTATTACGCTTTTAATTTTAGAAAATTAAAGTGTTACAATAAGTGTTCATAAATAAACCTTATGAAGGACGACGTCCCCACACCGGGTCTTCAACTGGAGTCTCCCAGATCAGAGACGACTGCACTGACTACTGAGATAAAACTTAATGAACAAGGTGATTATTACTTTGCACTTTTCATTTATTGCTTATTTTTTTCAACCTAACTTTGTGGAAAGGAGAAGAGGAACAACAGGTTATGGAGAGTCTCTGGTATTTGACATGTTTTTTTTTTCTTCCCAAAAACAAATCATATGTAAAGTATTTGTATGAAACAAATATTCGTATAAAACCCACTATTTGTGCTTTGCCGAATAACGTATTTGTATTAGAGCACACAACATATATATCAGGTCATGTAAAAGAAAGAAAACAGAAATGACATGTTTCTGTCACTTCTGGTGACGACTGTTAAGTTTTCAGTTCTTCTTCTGCATGTTTAGCAATACTGACATCAACAGAATGGACGGTTGATTAATTATCACTAATTGCAGTAATGGCCGGGTCAAAGGTCACAGCCACAAACTCCTGATATCCTGATACTCTCATCACCGAGAAAGAGAGAAAACTGAGAGGAAACCTAAAAAAATGAATGATAATACTGACGATGTTCTGTTCAGTTCCCTGTAAATTAGTTTTAAACTCATTTTCATTGCGACACACACACACACACACACACACACACACACACTGCAGGGTTTCCCCTCCGCTGCAGGAGAATCGAGGTTCAGTCTGAGAGCCAAAAAAGACTGTAAATTTCACCTGAATTTCCTTGAAACACACACAGAAAGCTTTTACCCCACAAACCCCCAGAGCCTTATATAAGGATTAGCAGGCTGAGGCCCGTGCACGTGCACGTGTATGTGTGTGTGTTTGGGCAGATGTTTTATGACTCTTCACGCTGACATTTAAAAGGAGAGAGACGCTGAAAAACGTCTCTGCAGGACGGGCCGATGTGGAACGAGGGAGGAAGAGGAGGAGGAGGAGGGGGAGAGGAGGCAAACGTTCCCACCGTAAATCAAAAACGCAGACGGCTCAACAACAAAAATATTCATCCTCAGCAAAAACACACAAACAAACCTAAAAACTGAAGAGAAACTGAAAAGATCATGTGTGAAACTTCAAACACTCAAAAGTTACAGCGTGATGATGTGGCGTTCCTGTGATGGTAGCGTGTTTCTGTGATGATAGCGTGTCTCTGTGATGGTAGCGTGTTTCTGTGATAGTAGCGTGTTTCTGTAATAGCGGGGCACTCCTGTGATGGTGGAGCGTTTCTGTGATGATAGCGTGTCTCTGTGATGGTAGCGTGTTTCTGTGATAGTAGCGTGTTTCTGTAATAGCGGGGCACTCCTGTGATGGTGGAACGTTTCTGTGATGGTGGTGTGTTTCTGTGACGGTAGTGTGTTTCTGTGATGGTGGTGTGTTTCTGTGACGGTAGCGTGTTTCTGTGATGGTAGTGTGTTTCTGTGACGGTAGCGTGTTTCTGTGACAGTAGTGTGTTTCTGTGATGGTAGTGTGTTTCTGTGACGGTAGCGTGTTTCTGTGATGGTAGCGTGTTACTGTGATGGAAGTGTGTTTCTGTGACGGTAGTGTGTTTCTGTGATGGTAGCATGTTACTGTGATGGAAGTGTGTTTCTGTGATGGTAGCGTGTTTCTGTGATGGTAGCGTGTTACTGTGATGGTAGTGTATTTCTGTGATGGTAGTGTGTTTCTGTGATGGTAGCGTGTTTCTGTGATGGTAGCGTGTTTCTGTGACGGTAGTGTGTTTCTGTGACGGTAGCGTGTTTCTGTGACGGTAGTGTGTTTCTGTGATGGTAGTGTGTTTCTGTGATGGTAGCGTGTTTCTGTGATGGTAGCGTGTTTCTGTGACGGTAGTGTGTTTCTGTGATGGTAGCGTGTTTCTGTGACGGTAGTGTGTTTCTGTGACGGTAGCGTGTTTCTGTGACGGTAGTGTGTTTCTGTGACGGTAGCGTGTTACTGTGATGGTAGCGTGTTTCTGTGATGGTAGCGTGTTTCTGTGACGGTAGTGTGTTTCTGTGACGGTAGCGTGTTTCTGTGACGGTAGCGTGTTTCTGTGATGGTAGTGTGTTTCTGTGACGGTAGTGTGTTTCTGTGACAGTAGCCTGTTTCTGTGATGGTAACGTGTTTCTGTGATGATAGCTTGTTTCTGTGACGGTAGAATGTGTCTGTGATGATAGCGTGTTTCTGTGATGGTGACGTGTTTCTGTGATGATAGCTTGTTTCTGTGACGGTAGAATGTGTCTGTGATGATAGCGTGTTTCTGTGATGGTAACGTGTTTCTGTGATGGTGACGTGTTTCTGTGATGATAGCTTGTTTCTGTGACGGTAGAATGTGTCTGTGATGGTAGCGTGTTACTGTGATGGTAGCGTGTTTCTGTGATGGTAGCCTGTTTCTGTGACAGTAGCGTGTTTCTGTGATGGTAGTGTGTTTCTGTGATGGTAGCGTGTTTCTGTGATGGAAGTGTGTTTCTGTGATGGTAGTGTGTTTCTGTGATGGTAGCGTGTTACTGTGATGGAAGTGTGTTTCTGTGACGGTAGTGTGTTTCTGTGATGGTAGCGTGTTACTGTGATGGTAGTGTGTTTCTGTGATGGTAGTGTGTTTCTGTGATGGTAGCGTGTTTCTGTGATGGTAGCGTGTTTCTGTGACGGTAGTGTGTTTCTGTGACGGTAGCGTGTTTCTGTGACGGTAGTGTGTTTCTGTGATGGTAGCGTGTTTCTGTGATGGTAGCGTGTTTCTGTGATGGTAGCGTGTTTCTGTGACGGTAGTGTGTTTCTGTGACGGTAGCGTGTTACTGTGACGGTAGTGTGTTTCTGTGACGGTAGCGTGTTACTGTGATGGTAGCGTGTTTCTGTGATGGTAGCGTGTTTCTGTGACGGTAGTGTGTTTCTGTGACGGTAGCGTGTTTCTGTGACGGTAGCGTGTTTCTGTGATGGTAGTGTGTTTCTGTGACAGTAGTGTGTTTCTGTGACGGTAGTGTGTTTCTGTGACGGTAGCCTGTTTCTGTGATGGTAACGTGTTTCTGTGATGATAGCTTGTTTCTGTGACGGTAGAATGTGTCTGTGATGATAGCGTGTTTCTGTGATGGTGACGTGTTTCTGTGATGATAGCTTGTTTCTGTGACGGTAGAATGTGTCTGTGATGATAGCGTGTTTCTGTGATGGTAGCGTGTTTCTGTGATGATAGCTTGTTTCTGTGACGGTAGAATGTGTCTGTGATGGTAGCGTGTTACTGTGATGGTAGCGTGTTTCTGTGATGGTAGCCTGTTTCTGTGACAGTAGCGTGTTTCTGTGATGGTAGTGTGTTTCTGTGATGGTAGCGTGTTTCTGTGATGATAGCGTGTTTCTTTGATAGTAGTGTGTTTCTGTGACGGTAGCGTGTTTCTGTGATGGTAGCGTGTTTCTTTGACGGTAGTGTGTTTCTGTGACTGTAGCGTGTTACTGTGATGGTAGCGTGTTTCTGTGATAGTAGTGTGTTTCTGTGACAGTAGTGTGTTTCTGTGATAGTAGTGTGTTTCTGTGACGGTAGCGTGTTTCTGTGATGGTAGCGTGTTTCTGTGACGGTAGTGTGTTTCTGTGATGGTAGCGTGTTACTGTGATGGTAGTGTGTTTCTGTGATAGTAGTGTGTTTCTGTGACAGTAGTGTGTTCTCGTGATGGTTGCATGTTTCTGTGACGGTAGCGTGTTTCTGTGATTGTAGCGTGTTTCTGTGACGGTGGTGTGTTTCTGTGACTGTAGCGTGTTTCTGTGATGGTAGCCTGTTTCTGTGACGGTGGTGTTTCTGTGATGGTAGCGTGTTTCTGTGATGGTGGAGCGTTTCTGTGATGGTGGAGCATTTCTGTGATGGAAGTGTGTTTCTGTGACGGTAGCCTGTTTCTGTGATGGTAGTGTGTTTCTGTGATGATAGCTTGTTTCTGTGACGGTAGAATGTGTCTGTGATGATAGCGTGTTTCTGTGATGGTAGCGTGTTTCTGTAATGGTAGCCTGTTTCTGTGATGATAGCGTGTTTCTGTGACGGTAGTGTGTTTCTGTGATGGTAGCGTGTTTCTGTGACGGTAGTGTGTTTCTGTGATGGTAGCGTGTTACTGTGATGGTAGTGTGTTTCTGTGATAGTAGTGTGTTTCTGTGACAGTAGTGTGTTCTCGTGATGGTTGCATGTTTCTGTGACGGTAGCGTGTTTCTGTGATTGTAGCGTGTTTCTGTGACGGTGGTGTGTTTCTGTGACTGTAGCGTGTTTCTGTGATGGTAGCCTGTTTCTGTGACGGTGGTGTTTCTGTGATGGTAGCGTGTTTCTGTGATGGTGGAGCGTTTCTGTGATGGTGGAGCATTTCTGTGATGGAAGTGTGTTTCTGTGACGGTAGCCTGTTTCTGTGATGGTAGTGTGTTTCTGTGATGATAGCTTGTTTCTGTGACGGTAGAATGTGTCTGTGATGATAGCGTGTTTCTGTGATGGTAGCGTGTTTCTGTAATGGTAGCCTGTTTCTGTGATGATAGCGTGTTTCTGTGACAGTAGTGTGTTCTCGTGATGGTTGCATGTTTCTGTGACGGTAGCGTGTTTCTGTGATTGTAGCGTGTTTCTGTGACGGTGGTGTGTTTCTGTGACGGTAGCGCGTTTCTGTGATGGTGGAGCGTTTCTGTGATGGAAGCGTGTTTCTGTGACGGTAGCCTGTTTCTGTGATGGTAGCGTGTTTCTGTGACTGTAGCGTGTTTCTGTGACCGTAGCGTGTTTCTGTGATGGTATCAGTTTATCTGTCAACTGACTCTCTTGACTTTTATTTCTTTCATTTTTCTTCAGAATAGAAAACACATTTTAAACGTGACTGAATGAAAGTGACCTGAACTGAACTATTGATCACATAAACATCCAGAGTTAACAACAAGCTCTGTGATGACGACAGAAAATCTGGAAAATCAAACTCGCTGGCAGCAGAAGTCACGTGTCCTCATCTGATTGGCTGTTTTTTGTGCCTCAGTGCTTCCTACTGAAATTGGGTTTCTCTGATGTCTCTCTCTCTCTCTCTCTCTCTCTCTCTCTCTCACACACACACACACACACACACACACACACAGCTGAAGCAACATGTTGACCAGGTTGGAAGTCTTCAGCTCTTTGACTTCTATCATAAATCACAACAATCCTTTGAATAATAATTAACGATGACAGAAAACAACCATATAAATACCTTTAGTCCTATAAAGTGTTGAGTCTCATATCTGCAGAGACATTGTTTTACGACATCAGTGTGTGTGTGTAATGTGTCTAATGACACTTCTTGCTTCCTGACTGTTAACACATCACCTCAGACGGCAGTGATGACTAAAGCAGACACACACACACACACACGCACACACACACACACACACACACACACACACACAGGAAATCCAGTATTGATTGAGTCCAGCTCACTGTTGAACATGTTCGGATGTAATCATCTCAACTTCTTCCAGTTTCCTTCCACTCATTGCTGATTTTCAGAGTTCAGTTCAGGTTCATCTTGTAATATTTTCTGCTACTTTGGATGATGTTCAAGAGTAAATGTTTCTGTTTTCAACCAGACAAATGATGAGAAGAAACAGAAACACACCTGCTGCTGTTTTTATTTTGCACATGAACCTGAGTGAAAGAAATATTTATTTATTTACATTTTCATTTATCAGAAATATGCATTTGAATTGCAGAAAGACTTTAAAGTCACTTCTTATAACTTCAGCTGTGATAGAAGGAAAGGGTGAGATTTAGTCTTCAGAAAACGTAGGAAACATGTGCGAAACAGGCTGTCAGTACAGTCTTTGACCTCACTTTAGACACTGAGCATGTGCAGGAACGCGGTTCTGTTTACAGCTTCGCTAGCTTGTTGTGCTACCGATCACAACCTCCGTACTTTGTACTGAAGTCCAGAGGTGAGAATGAGAAAAAATGTTACAAAATCATGCATGCACAAAAAAAAACTCTTAAATAAAGCTAATAACAGCGATCACATTTTCAGTCTCCAGAGAGTAGTTCTGTGTAAGGCAGACGCCACTGAGCATGTGCAGGAACGCGGTTCTGTTTACAGCTTCACTGGCTTGTTGTGCTACAGATCAAAACCTCTGGACTTCATACTGAAGTTCTTTAAGAAATATAGTACAAAGTCATTACATTACACAGAACTACTCTCTAGAGACTGAAAACATGATGCTGTTATTAGTGTTTGGAGCCGTTTCTAAACAAACTAATGTGACCAAACATGAAGAAAAATATAGAAAATCAGCAGAATGGTCCTTTAATGTGACAGTTTAAAAGAAATTTAAAAGAACAGGCCACAACAGATATTCTAAAGAAATCTCATCATTTGGTTTGTTTTTTTCCCTACAAACTGTTTTGTCAAAATTTTGCATAATACTAAATTTATATTCAATCAGAAAATTAGAGGATGAGCATCGTTAGTCATCAGAAAACGTCCGCTGTCTGTAAAAGTTGGATTTGACAGCTTTGAACACACACAGAAACACACACACACACACACACACACACACACACACACACGCACACACACACACTCAGGCTGGTGGAGGGACATGGCATTCTCAGGCAGGAGATGTCAGATACAATCAGTCTGATTGGCCAAAAGTGAACACTGGGTTTCCCATGAGGCCAAGTGGCCGGCGGCGGTCCCAGACAGACAGGAAGTGCAGAGAGAGCAAGAGAGGGAGACAGAGAGAGAGAGAGAGAGAGAGAGAGAGAGAGAGAGAGTTGGAGGAAGAAGAAGGTGAAGAAGAGTGAGAGAGATTCAAGATGCAAAACTTTGTGATGAATTTGTTTTAGTGTGTTTAAAACAACAACTTTTTATCTGACACGTTATTTTATGAGAACAGTGTCAAGTTTAATATTAATCCTCAGTTTTGCAGATGACGCACTGATAATAATAATAAGACAGAAATATAAATCATACAAACTCTGCTGTCTTCTCTCACATGACAGTGATCTGTCTCATCTTGTTACACACAAAAGTCTTTGTAATTTGATCTTTTATTGTCTCTATAAAGCTGAAGGGAGAATTGATTTCAGGGCCTTTACAGTGAAAGTGAAATGAAAGTTTTCCAAGTTCTAGTCCTGTTTCCCTGTGTTGGTATTCATTTATCTTGTAACATGCTAAATACAAACATCATTAAAAGCACACCTGACTGTTAGCTCATGGATAGCGAGCAGAGCGATATCTTAGCATGTTTATATATCATAGTGTGTTTGTTTCCAGAGAATGTGATTGAGATCTAATTTATGAATTTCCCTCTAATCATCCTCCTGATCAACAACGTCTGAATACGTCACATTACTGAAGGACAGTCTATCTGACTTTAACAAAAAAATAAACATACATTAAAATTATATCCAAGTCATATCAATATTATTAAAACTATGACTGTTTTTGTAGTCATCCATGTGGGCTTAAAAGTTGAGATTGAAGACTTTGAATTGCTCAGAAAAAGAGCAAAACGTTTGAACATTTTCATGACAACTTAGCAACTCCATCTGCTGAGGAAGATCATGTGATACGGTTGAAACCTCATTATTTAGGTTTCAGCATGTCTGATCAGCTCAGAAACAGGTTTTTATTGCTCCTCCAAGTCAACACTTTGGCAGTAACAGCAGGTTACTCTTCCCTCTTTCTCTTCCACGGTAAACAACTAAAATAAAACCACTGCATGTGAAGCGCTGCCTCCGACTCTGTCTGCCGTAAATGTCAGACTGTAAATACAATACATCTGCTCCTCAGCTGCCGCATGTCCAGGCTGGTCTGAAGAAGAATGTACAGAACGAACCAGAGGAATGTGACTGAACAAAGCTTCGTGTCCTGCAGTCTGGAGCTGATGTTACACTCATCAGAAAAGCTGGAAAACAGAAGACGGGCTCATGTTTTGAACTTTAGGTGGACAGCGGAGGGATGTTGAGCTTGTCCAATCAGATGCAGGAGAGGTTCACATCAGGTCACCTTTGATATCATGTTTAAGAGAGACTTTATTGAGCCTCAGAGAAGACGGACTCACAACTTTACAACTAACGTGAAAGTGTTGTTTTTTTTTACTTTAGGATGGTAAATAATGGAAATCTGAGTTTTTAAAATGTAATTTATGTGTTTTTCAGGTTGTTGACGTAAAGGAACACTGCAGTGTCATCAGAGCAGCTAAATATGGTCGTCTTTCAGTGAACAAACAACCAATCAGGTGATTCTTACCAATGACAATGTTGATTTTCTATATTTTTTCTTCATGTTTGGATCCAAACCAACAATAAACTGATCTACTAACGAGTATTGTGTGTGTATCAGAGCTGATATATCTGATTAAAAACACGTCAGTGAGTCACACCGCTGCACTGGGTCACATGTTCCTTCATCATGAAGAGTTTGGTCACGTTAGTTTGTTTAGAAACGGCTCCAAAGACTAATAACAGCATCATGTTTTCAGTCTCCAGAGAGTAGTTCTGTGTAATGTAATGATTTTGTACGACATTTCTTAAAGAACTTCAGTACAAAGTCCAGAGGTTTTGATCTGTAGCACAACAAGCTAGTGAAGCTGTAAACAGAACTCTGTTTCTGCACATGCTCAGTGGCGTCTGCCTTACACAGAACTACTCTCTGGAGACTGAAAATGTGATCGCTGTTATTAGCTTTATTTAAAAGTCCCT
This sequence comes from Thunnus albacares, assembly GCF_914725855.1. Taxonomy (NCBI): domain Eukaryota; kingdom Metazoa; phylum Chordata; class Actinopteri; order Scombriformes; family Scombridae; genus Thunnus; species Thunnus albacares. Next base: position 1,732,310 of record NC_058126.1, read on the forward strand.
CTAGGATTTCACTGAGTTTTTTTGTGATAATTGACCAAAAATGCATTATATTGTAATGGTCTCAAAAATTGTGATACAATTTGTGATGTTTTATTTGCTCATTAAAATTGTGGGAATTGTGAACATTTTCAAGCAAAGGAAAATAATGTGATTTTTATAAAATCAATACCAATGAAGAGTCATATGTAATGACTTCCTGGATAAAAAGCATCCTGCAGATCACAGAAACATCTATATTTCAGCTCTAATGTTTAATGTATTTTATGAACATGAGAACCATGAGGACTCAAAGTTCTATAAAAAAGAAAATACTGTACTTGAGTACCATTTATAACCTTTAATAAATAAACTTCCAGCTCAACATTCGCTCCAAATAAAATGAGTCATTAATGCCATTAAAATAAATCCATCAACATAAAAATATAGTTTCATTTCCAAAGTGCCCATTTATATGTTTGAGGTAGATTAAGTCCATCTTTGCTGTCCATCAGAAAGTCTCGGAGCAATGACGTAAGTTACCACGACACAAAATGTGACAATTGGTCCAAATCAAAGAGACCTGTGTTCTCTGTGGGAGAGGCAGGTGGTCCAAAAAGCACCAACCCGACCACATCCTGTCCTCCGACTTCATTTTAATGCCCTCAGGCCGTCGCTTTGCAGCCACCTGTGAAGACAAATCATCTTTCAAAATCTCTCAGGCTGTTAAACCTTGATAGCAGTATGTGGAATGAATAATATTTCCATTGTCTTGGAGTTTTTATTTGTCTCAACTATTCATTTTGGGGGCCTGTTATTGTTGGGACTAGGATTATTATGTGTACTATTAACCTGTGTACTGACTGTCTCTGGCATGGATCTGTTTGTTTGGTCTGAGTACACTGACAAACTGAACCTATCGGGATAAATAAAGTTGTCTGTCTGTCAAATCACAAGCGGTCTGTTGATTTAGTGATTTCATGCAGAAAAGTTGCTGTAATTTAGTAAAATTGTAAGTTGTGAGATTTCTTGCATTTGTGTTAATAACTGCGATCGTAGAAACAGAGTTTCCTGGAGGGACTGATGTAAGTGACTTAACACAAAAGTTCTTCAATCCTGCACCGTTCATTGTGTTTTCCAGTCCTGAGCTTTAGAATAGTCTCCCAGTTAGCTTAAGCAGCTAAAACCCATCAGACAGGCGTTTGGGTAGCACGAGGTATTTTATGTTTGTTCTCCTTGTATGTTTTATATCTGGTGTTTTTGTTTTTATTTATTTGACTGTGAGGCACTTTCTAACCAGTCTCTGTGAAAGATGCTACATAAATAAATAATATACAATATAAATAAACTTTACTTGCTGGGATTTAGTGGCGGTGTGAAACATGGCGGCCTCCATGGAAGATATAAAGGCTCATTCTAAGGGAAAGAAAACACAATGATTCTTATTTTCAGGTGATTATACACTAATTAAAACATACTTATGAATATTATGTTATATATTATATATTATTTTTGTGGGACTAAAAACTGTTGACGGTAGAAAATGTGTTTGTTACTTTCTTTCTTCATGATAGTTTTCATGTGATCGACAATATTTTTAGGTGTTTTTGCAGCGACCACATGCTCCGTCTGGCCATCTGTGTGTGTGTGTGTGTGTGTGTGTCTATGTGTATATACAGTACATGTGAATTGGTCAGATGGTCTGTCTAGACGTGTGTGTGTGTGTGTGTGTGTGTGTGTGTGTGTGTGTGTGGGACACTTGTATGTTAGGTAAGGCGTCGTCTATAGGTGCTGTCTGTCTGTCTGTCTGTCTCTCTACCAAAGCAGCTCATGACCTGTATCTCTCTCTCACATATACACACACACACAGACACACATGCACGTACACACACACACATGCACGCACACACTCAGACACACACACACACACTGACAGCGATCCGCCCACACACCACATCATCACGCACAAACACACAGACGGCCAGACAAACAGAATGACCCGGGAATACACACACACACACATACACACACACACACACACACACACACACACACACACACATACACACACACACTCTCACACACACACACACACACTCACGTGTGAGCCATGAGTAATTGTCTGAATCACGCTGAGAAAGTCAGAGAAAGTAAGTGTACTTGATTCTGTGTGTTGTGATGTTTGTAACGTTCCAGTCAGCCTGCAGCAAAAATCAGATTTCAAGAGAAGATCTGATTATTATTTAGTAATTTTGGCATCATTTAACCTCCAATCACAGACTGTATATGACTGTTTTATGATTGGTTCCCTGCACGGTTCATATGTTGAACTTTACCAACACACACAAAAACAAATCCGAACACAACAAGTCACACTGAGATAAAAACACTAACAACACATGAGGATCTTTATATGGCCATTTGTGAAGTTGCATCACCGTTTTATTATGTTTATAATCTTTTCTGTTTGGAGTCAGGACCTTCCAAATAAGGAGAGCGGCGTGTTGCCTCTCACGCTCTGGAAACACGCCCCGCTACTCGGACAGAAATATTATGACAACAGTCCGACTCAGTGTGAGTCCCAGAGCTGACTGTCAATCAACATCCACACCGCAGACATCAAAGCCCTCAAATCTTATTAACGGAGCAATCATTTCCAAAATGACCACCAGCACACTTATTAGAGTTACCAGAATGACTCGTTGAAAACAATGATTGACTTATTTCTAGAGAGAAGTTGAGGCTTTGTGAATGGGAGTCATTTAGAGCAGCTAGCGGCTGTCTGTGACACTTTAAGATACTTCAGCCTCAAGATGCTGCTGATTGTTTCCAACATTCTGGTGCAGAGTGAGACCTCTCAACAACTAACAACCACATATTCAGACCATACATCATGAATATCTTCTGTTAATGTCACATAAGATATTCATGATCTCCAGAGGATGACCGCTGATGTTGGTGACGCCCCGCCGTCGTGCAGAGAGACAGGAAGACAAACAACGCAGTGACATGTACAAACATTATGGAAGCAATGTTTTGCCTGGAACTGTCCTCTTAACAAAACAACATTCATTTCAGCAAAAATATGACGGCGCCCCTATAATGTAAATACTGTAGAAATTATAATGAAAGCAAAGGAAGAAATCTGGTGACGTTATTATAGAGGAACAAAGTCCATATAGGGAGAAGTTCTTTAATATGAGAGATCTCTGACTCAACATGTTCCTTTTAAAACCATGACCCTGATCGTGCCCAAACCTTAAAACGCACATATTCTGCACATTTCCAGCCTCTATATTAATATTCTGGGGCTCTACTGGAATATCTTTGCATGATTTCCAGTTAAAAACTCCTTATTTATCTTCTACTGGTCCTTTATGCAGCCCCTCAGTTCAGCCTCTGTCTGAAACAGGCCGTTTTAGCTCCTGTCTCTTTAAGGCCCCGCCTCCTGATGAGCCCACTCTGTTCTGATTGGTCAGCTTTCAGGACGCTTCCTCCGGCTCCGGAGGCTACGTAAACAAACTATAGTAGCAGGATTTCACTTCTCAAATCCATCCGTACATGTTGGAGCTGAACAACACATGGAAACACCTTAGCAACCATCTTAGCAACCACCTTAACGACAACCTCAGCAACAATGATTACAGGACAGACGCATGTTTATGGACATGTGACGAGCTGACATCATCGCGAGGAGGAAGTAGAGGTAACTTTGCAACGAAGGGAGGCGATCAGGGCAGCTGAACCCTGAGTTTTGACTTGCAGGGAGCATTTTTACGTACGTTCACCTTAAGTTTTGTTTTCGTTTACATCATAGCAGGATAAAAATGACAGAAAATCAATAAAAGTCCCAAACCACAATGTTTCCTGTAAACTAACCATGTCATTTTCTCTCCACAGTCTGATGAGCTGTTTAATACAGTTACCATGTTTATATACATATACAGTAGTATAGCTGATATCCTCTGTGTATACAGAATGATTACGGCTAACTTTCAGTTCATGCATAATGTACAGTATACAGTATATATAGTATATACCAGAACAGGTAGTAATAATGGAAACATTTATAGAGTGAAGCCCTTTTAATGCTCATTTAAATGTTTCATTTCATTAAAAGATGTGAGCAGCACAGATAGATTACATTCACCTCTGTTGTACTGACAGATAACTGCAAGAGGGAAGTTTATTTTGGGTGAACTGACTATATTCGCAAAGTAGCAGCTTCTCAACTGACCTCTGACCTCTGACCTCAGACGGCGTTCAGGTTGTCTGAGATGACACGAGTAACGATCAGAGCAGATGCATCATGGTCCAGCACCGCCTCCAGACGGCTGCCGCTAGTCATGTCATGTATATGTGTAGTGGGATGTTTTTTTGCATCACGCCCCGGCTGACACAGAGTTTGTTCCTAGGGGGAATCCTGATGACGCAACACACACACACACACATACACACACACACACACACACACACACACAGAGTGAGGTAACACGTTGGCGGTTGCTAAAATAAAGCAGAGACGTGCTGCTACCTGCGGTTTTATTACAGCAGGTTGAGAACATCAGTACAAGACGTGTGTGTGTGTGTGTGTGTGTGTGTGTGTGTGTGTGTAACGTGACAACAGGACACGCCTCTGTTATTTCTATGTGTCAGCCAGGATGAAAACACAGACACTGGCTTATTTTTTTTAAGGCAAAAACTTGTTTTTTACGTTTTTCTTGTAATCAAAAGAAAAACAACATAAAGTGAACTTTGGGCTGCAGAGTCTCGCTGCTCATTTCCTGTTTCCACCTGTGAGTCAGGACCCTTTTATACAAGAAAATGTAACAATGACCTTAACCCTGCGTGCGGTGTTTACCGTTGCCATGACGACGCCACGCTTATCACACGTTAACAAAGTGATCATTTTCAACCCAAACCATCAATCATCTTTAAACCTAACCAGACCTGAACCACAGCGCCGCCACATCACATAAAGCATCATTATAGTTTAACAGTGATGTGTGACGGTTCTATAAAACACAGACCGATGATGTCGTCCTGCTGATAGAGACGCCAGATTAGAAAACGCTTGAGTCACATGATCAAACCATGTATCTGCTTGTTTAATGTGGAGGACTTGTTGCTCCACTCTGTACTTTTAGCTTTAAATATAAACTTTATTCTCCTGTTTTCTCTTATTCTATTTTAGCTTATTTTTTATTTCCTATTAACTCTTTTAAATTGTATTCAAATGTCTTGATGCCCTTTATGTTTTATGTGAAACACTGTGAACTGGCTTGTTGTTAAAGCTGCATCACTGACTTTGTGGCCACTAGGGGGCAGCAGAGCTCCACTACAGTCTCTGTTACACAAAATACTGAAGAGAATCTAACGAGAAAAGTGTAAAAGAGATTTAATCGATTGAAGGTTTAGATGAAATATCAACAGATTCTAATAATAACAGAATGACATCCTTTACCACAATTTCAAAAGCAATGCATTTGAAATAAAATACAATAAAAACAAAAGAAAGCAGGTTATTTCAGCTCGTGTTTAGTTTTAACTTTGGTTTTGTTCATCTTCTCCAGGACTTTGATGACAATTCATTTGATGAATATAAATCCAATATTCTCTCTGTGTTTAGCTCCGGTTTGGTCTCCACCAGCTCCTCAGTGCTGTGGAGAAGACAATTATACACATTAACATAGAGGAAGTGATGAGTTTGTATTAACTAGGGAACAGAGGGAATTCAAATAAAGGTGTGGTTCTCTCTGCCACTGACATAAATAAAGAATTAGAGAATTTACTGTCACTCTGTTACAGTTTTGAGGTTCTTGTACTTTATTTGACAGCTTTAGTTACTTTTCAGATGCAGATTTGACACAATGGATAATATAACAAGCTTTTAAAATACAACACATTGTTAAAGATGAAACCAGTGGTTTCCAACCTTTTTGGCTTTTGACGTCTTACAAAAAGCAGTGTGTAGTCGGGGTCACATTTCACATGTCTATGAGTTGTTAACAGCTCCACCAAATAGTGATTTTTCCCTCTAAACTTCTCACATGCTTTCATTTCAATAAATGGTCAAATGATCCAATATTTCAGCAAAAATCAAAGATTAGAGAAAAAGTCCAAAAACTGAAAACAGATTTGTGTATCAGAACTTTGTTTTTTCTTCTTTCCTCTCCCATTAATCATCTCACCACCCCTCAGATTTATCTGCTGACCCTTTGGAGGGGCCCGACCCCTAGGTTGGGAACCACTGGACTAAACTAGCTAACTGTATATAAAGTAGTGTAAACTAGCTCCACCTCCAGCAGCTACAACAGTAACATGCTGCTCTAACACTGATGCTTCACTATTAATAATCTAATGATGTCATATATAATAATATCAGTCAGAGGGACCAAACCACTACTTTTACTGCAATACTTTAACTACATCAAGCTCATAATACTTATGTACTTTTACTTCAATACTTTAACTACATCAAGCTCATAATACTTATGTACTTTTACTACAATACTTTAACTACATCAAGCTCATAATACTTATGTACTTTTACTGCAATACTTTAACTACATCAAGCTCATAATACTTATGTACTTTTACTGCAATACTTTAACTACATCAAGCTCATAATACTTATGTACTTTTACTTCAATACTTTAACTACATCAAGCTCATAATACTTATGTACTTTTACTGCAATACTTTAACTACATCAAGCTCATAATACTTATGTACTTTTACTGCAATACTTTAACTACATCAAGCTCATAATACTTATGTACTTTTACTGCAATACTTTAACTACATCAAGCTCATAATACTTATGTACTATTACTGTGGTAGGATTTTCATGCAGGACTTGTAATGGAGTATTTTTACATCACTGTATTTTGTACTTTTACTGCAGTAGATGATCTGAGTACTTCTTCCACCACTGGATATTATTGTCTCTGACGTCCGTCACCAATAAACCTCCATAAATCCACTAAGGAGTTCAGTATGACAGTAATCAGTGATAGTTGTGTGAACATCATGTTACGCTGCAGACAGGAGCTGTTAACAGCTGATTCACTGGACTTTTCATGGAGACTGTTTGACTAAATGTAAACGTGTCTGAAAGATGAGCTCTGATGAGCTTTCATGGCTTCTTGATGTCAGCATGTTTCCAGCTATCAGATTGGCAGAAACGCTGGACGGAAACAACCGACGTGTCATACTGAAACTTTTCCCTCCATGTTTTTCTTTTACTCTTGTTATTTTTGGGAGATTGAAAACATGGCTGTCTGTTTTTTCCCCCTGAACCTTTCATCCCTGCTTCTAACAGTGTGTTCTGACTTTTTTTGGGGGGTTTTTGTAAGGTTTTTTATCTGCATGAGGTCATTTGGGCCTCATACAAGAACACACACACACACACACATGCTGGTTCATTCCTGGAAGGAGGTGTGTTGTTGTCCTGGTGTGTTTACTGCTCTAACAGTAGCTTCAGACCACAGAGAGTTTGGCACACAGAGACTCTGACTAACAGAGTTTAACTGCTCACAGACCAACTGATCTTAAAGGTACAACCCACCACTTTTCACTGGTTCTTTGTTGCTTTATTTCTATTCTTTTAACAAAAATAAGCACATTATATTTTTTGTTCAGTCCAGCGCCTGATTTAGATTTAGTCTTTGTGTCTTCAAAACAGAACATGGGGTGAAGTGTAGAGGTTCGCTTATGAAGTCGACTCCAAGACGCAATTAGATGCAAATTCACCGGGGAAGATGCAAATTGACGCAAACACATCCATGTGAGTTGAAAATGTCTCAGCTTGAGCGCATCTGCTTCATAATCGCGCAGAGAGACGATTGATGAGTTCAGATGAGTTCAGTCAAAGGCTGAGCTGTTTGTACTTCTATCCTTATGAGGACCCTCACTGACATAATGCATTCCCTAGACCCTGACCTGAACTAAACCTAAACCCAGGTCTAACCTTAACTCTAAAACCAAGTCTGAGCCCTCAAACAGCCCTTTGAAGGTCCGTCCCTGGACTGGTCCTCAGAAACACAGAAGAACTCTCCCACAGTCAGCTGCATGTGTTGCCAACTAGCTTACAGCTAATGCACAGTTGGTGCACAGTCAGAACACAACTTTAATCTTTTGACAGTAAAGAGATTGTTGAAGAAAATCACTCAAGTCCTTGTTCAAAGTTTGCTGTGGTGGAAGTGAGCTTACTGTTACAGAGCTGGTCTGAGACGGTGGACTGACCCAGAGCAGAAGGGATGGAAACACTTGATACTGTAAGATCAGATAATGGGTAACCAAAAGGTAGGGAGGGAGGGCATTTACATACAGGATAAAGGCAGCATAGTAAGGGGGGGGGGGGATCAAACAGGTCAGATCAGCAGGGGTCAAAGGCAGGAAAGACTCACAGTTGGCATCTTGTTGATCAAGGAGTTGTTTGTTCCCAGACATCACTGGATTATCAAGTCTCCACTCTAATGTGCACATGTAAATTAGTTTTAGTGACTCCTGGTATATTAGTATCAGTATAACTGACTCTGATACAAACAGCAACTCAGTGAGCAGCAGGTTTTTATCTTTATGTACCATGCTAGTCTGCTACATAGTTAGCACAGTTGTTAGCAATAATTACAGTTATTATTAGTGACTCAAGTTAATCTGATTACCTAAAAAAACAACAGCAATGAAAGCCAAAATGTTAACATGTAAGAATACGGGACACGTTCAGGCTGCTGCTAACTGGGTTTGTGTGTGTTTAACTGGAGTCCTGCAGCAGACGCAGTGATGACAGAGAAACATTCAGAGCTCAGACTCTGACAGAGACCAGCGTTTGCTCCAAATGTGGGAGCAGAAATACTGACGGGAACAACAGCAGACAGAACAAAGTAGAGGAAGGAGAAGAAATATCAGCAAACGAACAGAGAAGTGTTTGTTGGTAACGGTTTGTTATACAGGTCTCCTACTTTTAGACTATAATCGGTACATTTGCTAATTAATACATTTCTGATTAAATTAGACTTGACAGAAAATACTTAAAGCTTAAATACTCCTGAATGTGACTGCTGTTAACTCTTAGAACATTTCTTTGACAGGATTTTAAGAAACAAGCTAATGTGCTGATATGTAGTTTGACATTTGAGTATTTTCTGTCAGTTAAAGAGAAAAAATAGCAACTAAACAAACTTAACACTTTTAAAAGTTGCTTCTTATAATTTGTACCAAATTGCACCACCGTCTCTGTAAAATGTCCTTAAAAAAATTAACTGTTAAATATCTACAAACCTGTAAAATAAAATGTTTATCATGTTTTAATGTTATTTCTAATTGTCTTGAAATGTGTTGTTGATAAAGCTTCTATCAAATATAATTACAGATAAATATGAAACATGTCTTTCCCTAAATATCATAAACTCCCTTCAGTAGTTCAAACACTGATTTTGTGTATTAAAACAGTGGATTTAGATATTATATATTTATAGTACATTAAGGGCGTCTGTTAGTTTGACTAATATCAGTTTTAATAACTAGGATCAGTGTCTCAAAGCTGCTCAGACTGCAGATAGACGCTGATCATTCAAAGGTCACGACATGTATATACATGAATATGTGTTTGTACTGTATGTATGTCTCTGCCTTGATTATGTGTACGTTTGGGCGTATATGAGTACTGAGGTTTGCATGCAATATTCTGCCTGTGTGTGTGTGTGTCATTACCCACTGTGAGTCATCTCTGGTTGCAGCTAGAAAACAATCCAGTGCAGGAATTTCCACATCAGCTCGGTGTGGTTGCTTCCCTCCCAGAATCTCTTTGTCTGTGCTGGAAAAGAAGAGGCGAGCAGGAGAGACTAAACACTGAGCTGAGCTTTTTGTTTTGTTCTTCTGTGGAACAAATGAACCCCAAAAAAACTCAACGTCAGTCACAGTTCACTTCTTCTGTTTGTCTCCAATTCTCTCGTTTCTGTGAGGAAACTTTATATGAGTCAAAGAATCAACAAGAGAGTTTCACCAAATGTTCTGCTAAGACACTTTAGAAAGTTTCAGAGGTCCTTGAGGAGGTTATAGAGGTTTTGAAAAAGGTTTCAGAGGCCCTTGAAGAGTTTCCAGACCTATTTGAGGATGTTATAGAGGTCCTTCAAGAGATTCCAGTGGTCCTTGTGGTTGTAAACATCCTTGAGCAGGTTCCAGAGGTCCTTGAGGAAGTAATAGATGTCATTGTTCCAGGTTTATCTGAGGAGGCTGTAGATGTCCTTGAAGAGGTTGTAGGAGTCCTTGAGGTTCCAGACATATTTGAGGAGGTTCCAGTGGTCCTTGAGGAAGTTCCAGTGTATTTGAGGAGGCTGTAGATCTCCCCAGAGGTCCTTGGGTCCTTACGGAGGTTCCACACATATTTGAGGAGGTTGTTAAGGTCCTTAAACAGGTTGCAGAGGTCCTTAAGAAGTTTCCAGACATGTTTGAGGTTATAGAGGTACTTCAGGAGGTTGCAGTGGTCCTTGTGGTTGTAGAGGTCCTTGAGCAGGTTACAGTGTATCTGAGGAGGATGCAGGTGTCCTCAAAAGAAGTCCAAGGGTCCTTAAGGAGGTTCCTGGTGTGCTGGAGAAGGTTCTACATATATTTGAGGATCTTGTAGGGGACCTTAAAGAGGTTCAAGTGTTCTCTCAGGATACTGTAACGGTCTGTCAAGATGTTCCAATAGCCTTTGAGGTTTTAGGGGTGTTTGAATAGGCTACTGAGGTCCTTGAGGAGATTCCAGGGCCCCATATATAGGTTGTAGATGGTTTTAACAGATTGCAAAGGTCCTTAAATATGTTCCAGACATATCTGAGGAGGTTATAGAAGTCCTTGAGGTTGCCATGAGCAGATTCCAGGTGTATTTGAGGAGGCCTTGGATGTCCTCAGAGAGGTCAGAGTGTCACTTAAGGAGGTTTCTGACGTGCTGGAGGAGGTTTCAGTCATATTTGAGGAGCTTTCAGAGACCCTTAAATCTGCACTGACTGACGTTTTGTCCACTAGTTTTCATCAGAAACAAGTCATGAACACAACTCTGACACATCATCAAGTTGATATGTTGAACTTGTCAGCAAACAGTTGCTTATTTCCACATCCAGCAGTTACGGAGCAACATTATCATCATGTGGAGTCGTGTTTCTGTCCAATATTCACTCTCTTTTAGCTGTTTTTACTCTCTACCAACTCCTGAGGGAAATATCTGGCTCTTTAGCTGCTAAATGCTCCACTATGTTCACCAGCTAGTCTACAGCTAACTGTGTCTGATTGTTTGGTGCTGAGCAGGTAGTGTACAGCGGCCCAAAACGACGCTATGAGACGCTGAGAGTGAACCAGAACAGCCGGACAGATAAACAATGAGCTGAAACTCACTATAAAGCTCCATAAAGCCGAGAGGAGCTGCAGAGTCTCTGATAATTCTCTGTAGGTTCATCACTACGAGCCACAACCAACACATTACACACATTATACACACCAGTCTCATCACTGGGTGTGTGTGTGTGTGTGTGTGTGTGTGTGTGTGTGTGTGTGTGTTAATCCCTGGTATTAAGTGTGTCTAGACTGCAGTGTCTCTGAGGTCGTCTCTCTGCAGGGTCACCTCTCCCCACAGGAAGTGCTGCATCTCTCACTGGACCACAAATATGACATCAGCAACCCTCCTCCTCCTCCTCCTCCTCTTCACATCCTCCTCACCTCCTCCTTATCTCCTCCTATCCTCCCCTCATCCTTTCCTTCTTTCATCTCTTTATCTCCTTTCCTTCACTCACTTCCGTCTCTCCTGACTCCTTCCCTCTACTCCTCCTCATTCACTCATTTTCATCTTTATCCTGCTCAGCTTCCTCCTGGTCCCCTCTTCTCTTTTCTTCATCTCATCTCCTCCTTTCCATCTCTCCAAACTTCTTTCCTCCACTCCTTCTTACCTTCTCCTTTCTTTTTCTCCATCTCCTCATCCTCCTTTCCTCGTCTCCTCTCTTCCTCTCATTTCCTCCTCTCTTTGTTTTCCTCCTTTCACTTATCTTCCCTTTATTCTTTTTCCTCTCATCTCCTCTTCTTTGTTTTTGTTTCATTTTTCTTTTTTTTACTGTTTTCTGTTCAGCCAACTCGAATCTCCGAAATGTCTGAACATCCTTGAACACAACAAAACGTTTGTTGTTGTTTTTTTTTAACAGACACCAGCGGACATCGTGATGAAAATCTGCCCGACAATCGTTGAGTGTATCGGCAGTGTGATGTCATCCAACCCAGTGATGTCATCAGTCTTCCTCTTCCTCTTCTTCTTCTTCTTCTTTAGTTTTCAGATCAAATTTAAACTCCTGTGTGTGTGTGTGTGCAGGCGGGTGAAGTGAGGTGAAACGCCCCCGTCTGACCTGCAGCTGCACAGAAAACAGCAGAAATATGCAGAGTAACTATAACATGCAGCACACACACACACACACACACACACACACACACACACACACACTGATGGTATCTGCAGAGCTTTATTTTGTTTCCTGGTGGGAAAGTTTCCAGCTGCAGTAAGTTTCCAGCTCTGTTGTTTTGGGGTGGGGGGGGATTCCTGCAGAGGCTGGAAACAAAAAAAAATCTGCATTTGTTTCCAAAATCAGATCATCTGAAGGAGTCGAGGTGACGGCCGCTCCTCCCGAAACACACAACGTCACATCAAATTAAACAGGACAGTGATCGACCAGAATAAAAACACCGGCGTCGTACGGATACGTTGAATCTCTACGTTTCATCACGATATCTCATTTTAAGCTTCTCACGTGTCATTGAACGCCACATTAGCAGTTGAATAATGATCTTTTATGATGTGAGAACGCTGCGGTTAAAGTCTGGTTAGATTTGCTTTGATGCTTTTGAACTTTTGTGCCAAAAGCAGCTAAACTTCTGGTCCCGACCGGCCTCCTCCTCACATGGAGGAGAGTTCAGATAGATGTCATCTGAATGATGTCACTTTCCCTTTCATACGTATTGTAGAGACGTTGATGCACTAAACGTATCTGTGGTTTGTAGAAATGTTACAATTCAAACATTTTATTTTGGCGACCGGACTTCACATCATGTTTTTATTTATCTATAATGTCACTTTATGTGATTAATTAAAACGCTACATATGACTGTAATCAAACTGACAGCTTTGATTAAAGTGACGGTTCAACTTCTAAACTCTCTTAAAGGAGCAGTCTGCTGTTTTTACACATCTCTCCATCATTTAGAAGCTTGTTATGTGTTGTGAAACTACATGAAGCAGCTTCTTCTTGAAGTCTGTGGTAAAAACAGCATCAATCTGTGTGCAGTAATAACAAAAAATACATCATAATAATGTTAAAAAAATATCTTGTTCTAATGTGACAAGGATCATGTTATAATGAGAACACTGAGCAAATGTTTTTGTTGTCTCGGCCAAACGTCGGTACGATCAGTGGCGTCCCGCCGGCTCCAGCCAGCTCGGCTCGGCTCTACGAGGGTCCGCAGCAGCAGCAGTCGGGGGGCGAACGAACGACGTTGTGTCAGAGTCAGCAGCCGGAGATGAACTGGTAAACAGAGCGATTCTGGAGAATCATTCATCATGTCCGCCGTGCTGGAGTTGGACCGCCGCTCGCTGTTGGGCAGAAACATTTGGGTGAGTAATGACTGTCTGATGATATTATTTGGAAAACTCTCAGCAGCGGTGAAATAAAAATCATACAAACCATCATAACACAGTAAGTGAATGTGAGCGGCGACCGACTGAAGGTTTAAAAAGTCAAACAAAAGACGACCGGTATGTGTCAAAAAAAAAACAAGACGAAGGCAGCAAATGACCAGCAATCATGACCTCTGACCTTTAAAACAGTAAACAGCGGCGCTGCTGTTTGTCCCCCGAGACCGACTATTATTATAAACAGAAGAAGAAGAAGAAGAGAAAGACTGCCAAAGTCCCACTCTGTGATCTCCAATCCATCTTCAACTGAACACAAACAGATGGTTTCCAATTCAGAGAGGCTGAGAACGCACACAGATAGACGGATAGATAGATAGATAGATAGATAGATAGACAGATAGATAGATAGATAGATAGATAGATAGATAGATAGATAGATAGAGAGAGAGAGAGGAAAGGAGGAGGAGAGGAACTGTGACGAACCTAAAAAAGAAAAGAATGATGAAGGCAGAGAGGACAGATGAGCAGAGAGGGAGTGAAGAGTAATGAGGTGGACGGACAGAGAGCGGCAGTGAAAGTAAGAGATATGTAAACTACTCCAGTTGTATTTACACGACAGGTGCCCGGAGAGGACAAACAGAGCTTTGCTTTAATCCTTCACTTCATTAAAAGGAGGACATGTGGACATCGTCAGCGTCCCGCAGGAAGCTCTCACACCTCCCGAAAAAAAATATCACACGTCCGACACGCGGAGGACAAAAGGCCTATAAACAGCCAGTCATCAGTTATAACAGGCAGGTTTTTTTTTTTTATATTGATTTCCTTCCTTTCCAGGCAGCTGCTGGTTTCACATCATTTCTATTAAAATCAACCTGCTGCCTTTAAATAAAATAATAAATCAGTCTTGCTTGGATTTATTTTGATCTGTGTTATCTCTGAGATCCCTTCACAAGATATCAGAGTGGACAAAATATTAGGAACACGTTTAAAACATCATGCACTCCTGGTTCCTGTTCTTCAAATGTGGCTCATTTAATCCAGACTAACATGCTGCTATCAGAAATCATTCAGTGACTACAGCCTGAACATCATACTTTCAGCAGTACCTCACTAGTGTTTTCAGTAATAATTAAAATAATAATAATAACTTTATTTGTACAGCAGCTCAAAGTGCTTCACATGAAAAACAGACTCATAAGATTGGAAATAAAACCCACTTGTTAAAACCAATAAAAATAAAACACATGCATACTTCAGTGGTGGTAATTCAAGGACTTAAGTATTTCTCCATGTGTATACAATCTGTAAATCGGCGCCGAGGTCTCTGAAGCCATAAGCAAAACAACACAAAACCTCCTTTTTTCCCAACAGACCCCTGAACTCACCACGAACGGTCTTAATTAACTGAAATAAACCTCTTTCAGCTCAACCCGCAGGTTTTAAACCTCACTGTGGGTCTCATCTCACTAGTGTGTCAGTTGTACTTTTACACTATTAACTATTAAACTGTGATGTAACGTCACAGACGGCCGCGTGCTGCCTGTTAGCAACCAAATCAGAAAACCTGTAAATGTTGAACTGCTCCTTTAAAAGCTCATGAGAACTTTTTTTGGGGGGGAAGAAGAAAATAGAATGAGAGAGTGTGAGAGAAGGAATAAAACATACAGAGTTATGAATGAGAGAAACCCAGTAATGGAAGTGTGCAGGTCCACTGGGAGAGCTGAGTCACTTCTGTCTTTGGCTGACCTGTGTGTGTGTTTCAGGTCTGGGAAATACATCGGAACTGACAGCCGCCACAGACAAAAGGCCTCATCCAGATCACACACACACACACACACACACACACACACACACACACACACTGCCAGAGGCGCTGTCATTAGGAAGTGGCGTCAGAGAGTTGAAAAAAGGGATGAATGAGAAAATCTGAGAGAGAAAATATTCATCGGGAAAACAGAAAACACAGGAAACAAAAAGAGAGAGAGAGAGAGAGAGAGAGAGTTCACAGAGAAGGTCTGGAAAGAAAACGATGGGAAAGAAGTGGAGGAATAAAGAAAGAGATATAAAACAAACGTCTCGCCGGTTTGTCGTCACTAAAGATTAGTTTAGTAGGTTCATGTTTTGGCTTTTTTGTGTTTGTGTCTGCAGGAAGAAGATAAAGTTCAATATGAGGACTCAGTGTTGAACTCTGCAGGAAACCAATCAGAAAAAACTAATAATTTCATACACAGTACTGTGTAAAAGTTTTAGGCACTAAAAGTGAGAATAATTACAAAAATATTACAATGCATGATTTATCAATTATCTTCTTACAAAGTTGAGTAAAGAGCAGAAAGTAAATCAATATTTGCCTTTAAAACACTTGAATACAGTTTTTCATGGTAACTTGCAGGTTGTTGTGATGATCCTGGAGAAAGAATCTTCTTCTGTGGATTTATTATTATTATTTAACATCTCAGGTGCTTCTTCATGTTAATCAGATTGACTCCCTGATGTTGAGATCACCTGATAATAGTTCTTCATGACTCGAGCTGTAAGCTCGGGGTCATCGTCACGTCGTGAATACATTTGGGGACCAATCAGACGCCTCCCTGATGGTTTTGCATAAGAATCTAAACATCTCGGGTGCCTAAAACTTGTGCACAGTGCTTTATGTCTTAACCTGTTGAAAACTGAACTACAGATTAGTTTAGTAGCTTTAAGTTTTGGCTTTTCTTGTGATTTTCTGTATTTTTCCTCTGAACTGTTGTGTTTGTGTCTGCAGGAAGGATTTGATTTAAAAAAACTGTAATAATTTCATATTTGTCTGCTCATTCGATGAGGAGGAGTTTTAAGTGATGGAATAATCGTATTAGATTTATTGCTCAAATGTCGAAGTACCTTGGATTTTGCATTTATTATGAGACACACCGGTAGTTTAAAAAGGCTTTTATTTTGGAAAAATGTTCACTTTGTTGCATCATTTTTAACTAAATAACCTTTAGATTTTTAAAGGGCAAGGCCAGTTGATTATATACATTTTTCTTCTTGTCATGTTTGGATCCAAACCAACGTTGAACTGATCTACTAACCAGTATTGTGTGTTTGTATCAAAGCTGATAGATCTGATTCGTCCGTTGTCGTCCAGAAACTTAAAAACACGTCAGTGAGTCTCGCCGCTGCTCTGGTTCACATGTTCTTTCATCATGAAGAGTTTGATCACGTAAGTTTGTTTAGAAACGGCTCCAAAGACTAATAACAGCGTCATGTTTTCAGTCTCCAGAGAGTAGTTCTGTGTAAGGCAGACGCCACTGAGCATGTGCAGGAACTAGCTTGTTGTGCTACACGTCTGGACTTTGTACTGAAGTTCTCTGAGGAATGTACAACGTAGCACAAAGTCAAGAGGTTGTTATATGAACTAGTCTCCGGAGACCGACTCGCTGTCAGTAGTCTGATGAGACGTGTTTTCATGTCTGTAAGTTTATAGATAAGAAGGAGACGTTAGCAGGAAGCTAACGCGGGTTGTTGTTGAGAGTCTGAGGAGCAGGATGCAATCAGGCTCAGTGTGACCCGTCTGCTCTGCTGATGAGAGAGAACAACACGTCATCACTTTATGCGAAGATTTGATTTACTGTGTGGAAATAAAGACTCCAGCTACATAAACAGATGAGGGAACAAGCACTTCACTGAAATATTGTAAAACTAGGCGCCGACATCGTGAACCCAAATAATTCAACATATAAATTTCTCTCAAAGGAGAACACAGGAGGTGATTCACAGAGCAGATATGTTGCTGTAGGAGACAAAAAAAAACATTTAATTTCAGCTGTTTCTCTTTTAAAGGTACAATCTGTATTTTTTTGTGTGTAAATGTAAGATGCATCCACGAACTGATGACGCACGACTGCAAAAAATCTGTTTGTCTTTGTTTGGTGTTTTTAGGGGTATTTTGTGTGTTTTCGTTGTATCCCCAGCAGGTGTATTTATGTGTGTGTGTGTGTGTGTGTGTGTGTGTGTGTGTGCTGACACCAAACAAAGCTGACCCTCCTGTTTGAACAGTTCATCTCTGAGAGCCTCAGATATAATGAGCCTGCACAACAAGAGCTGAGCTGAGCTTCTCCAACGCCTTCACAAACACGACCGCACACCGCCATGACAACAACACACACACACACACACACACACACACTCTCCGCTGAGCCGCCGCCGCACGTATAGGAAGGTTTCCATATTCAACTAATGTTATGTAAACAAATGTTACCACCCTTATATTTATGTAAGGCTCTTCAACACACACTTCAGCACTCCCCGGGGTGACTCACCGAACATACATACACCTCTACACACACACACACACACACACACACACACACACACACACACACACACGCTTTGTTCAAACACGGCCATGAAGTTCAGCTTCCTCTGAAACACTCAAACGATGGTTTCGAGGGTTCATCACTTTGCTCAGGAGCCACTCTGGTGTTCAAACCGACAACTGTTCATTAAAGTCAAACTGTTGAAGCTCATGATGTAAAATAATAATCTGATGAAATATCATTTATGACTAAATAAACACATTCTTCAGCCTTTAAACATAACGTCACTCATATGTTTAAATAAGGACCATCTAATATAATCATAAACACCAACAGATTATCTCAGGTTGAGCATCATCAGCCATGATGGACAGAAAAATAATATTTCAATACTTTAATTATCATTTTAGTCCTTTTTTGGAGCAAACGTTTGCTGGTCTCAGCTTCTCAGATGTGAACATATGAAGCTTTTCTTTATCACACATGAGAGTAACATCAACATTTAATAGACAAAACGATTAATCTGGGAAATAATCAGCAGATTATTATGAAGACAGATGAAGGAGATCCCAGCTGACTGGTGGCCGAACTGTGTAACTACAACGTCTGTAGCATCAGTGGAAAAGTAAACATTATTACATCATTAACATCATTAAAAATCTCATTAAGACTACAGTAATTAGTAACAATCCAGCCGGTCGTTTCACATGTGTAGATGAAGATTTCTGAAAAAAAACCATCTAATATTGTATGTTGTATGATTTTTATGCTAACGAACATCGTTTCCCAGAAGTCCTAGAGGTTTGTGGGCTAAACGTCTCAGCTCGTCAGAGGAGACGAGTCGGTGAGTGAGCGGACGGGTGAACAGCAGGACAGAAGTCTTTACAGCTGCTGCACTTGTAGTTCTTTTAATGGGAATTGTAGTTTTTTCTGTGTAAAACGTTTAAACTTTGTTTTTTTAAATGTCTGACAGCAGCTGCCGTAGTGGAGCCGAGCGCTCTGAGAATACAGGAAGTAAACTTCATGAAAGAATGAGAGATTGTGTTGAGTTAGGAGAAGCTAGACAGGAAGTGATGTCATGTCTCAGACACACACATATTAAAAATAACTCCCAGACTTGTACTACCTTTCTCAGGCAGGTCGTTCCAGATTCTGGGCGGCTGGTTTTCTCGGTTTCAGGACTACGACTGTCTCGCTTTACTCTCCCGAGACGAACAGAAACGCGCTCAGCTGCTGCTCTCAGACCGCCAACATGGCCGCCGAGCCGCTGGATCCGCTGCGTTTACTGACTGTAAATTAGTGCGATGACAGCTGTCGACGCTGCGTGAACGACGACGAGGTCGTGTCTGCTTGTTCACCGTGTCAGCTCTGCATCACCCGTTAACACCTGCACACCAGTGTGAGTGTGTGTGTGTGTGTGTGTGTGTGTGTGTGTGTGTATGTGTGTGTGTGTGTGTGTGTGTGTGTGTGTGTGTGTGTGGAAAATGTTTGTGTTTACGAGGGTGTAAAATAATTTTTCTGCAGCCGCGATGATTCATGTCCAGCATGTTTGCCCAGAGGAAGTGTGTGTGTGTGTGTGTGTGTGTGTGTGTGTGTGTGTGTGTGTGTGTGTGGAGGTTGAAGAGGACGTGAGATAGGCGAGTGGTGACAGTTTGACCGCCCCCATGTA
>NC_058126.1:1756906-1809406 GCF_914725855.1 Thunnus albacares
TCACCACGGTGCTGCCGCGGCGGTAAACATGGCGGCTGCATTACCTGACTGTGGACGCTAGGTGGCAGCAGAGGGCTTGAATCCTGCTGACGGGATTTCACTATGTGCCCGCTTTAATGGCAGAGTGGTGCCGTCTGTATCTGTCGTATGACTTCTGAGGAGAGACTAAGTTAATCTTCTCTGCAGGGCTCCTATTTACAGGTACAAATACTGTCCCACCTACATGCACTCACATACTGTAAACACTCTCTGACACGTCATTAACCTGCTAGAATTACATTTCTACTGTAGTCCTGCATCTTTTCAGTCGATTTGTCGATATGTTTTTTGCCTTCTTGACTTTACTGTCATATTGTACAGTATACAGTACTGTCACTGTCAAGATAATCTCAATAATAAATGATCATTACTGTGACCAAACACACACATGAAGGCTACATCCATCCTCATACGTTTCATTTTAAGCTACATCATGTTGGTGCGTCTGGAGATTTACGCTGTTGTGTCTCCTGCGTAAACGATCACAGTGTCTCTGAATGTGGAGACGCAGCAGCGTATAACTCTATATTTGTTATATATGTTTGTTCAGACCCAGCGCTATAGAGCAAATCATTACCCTGTTATCAGACAAGATGAACTCAGCTCAACAGGTTTGATGCTAATCAGTTTTTTATTGTACTTTTGTGTTTTGTGCAAACGACTGAATTACAAACTCGAGTGGAAGACGATGTTTTATTCAGACGAGTAACAGAAGGGAACCAGTGATAAATCACAGTGTGTCGTCTCGTCTTATTCTGAGACAGTTCTGTTGAGTTGTTGAGTTCAGATCTTATCGTAAATTCGGCAAAAGTCGCCGTGGCAACTTTAAGTCTGCTGTCTATCAGCCTGGAAGCAAACTGTCAAACTAAAAAAAACTAAAACAAACTAAATATTCCTCCTGTATGTTTTTATGGTGACATCATTCTATCAAATGGAAAATCTGTGACGTCTGAGCGTCATTTCAGACTCACTTCCCCCCAAAAATTGTGCATCAATATTTTCACCCCACCCTGGATTCCAAATAAACTTGTGAAATTTCTCGTGTGTTTGCATATGTTTGGTAAAAATACAAACACAACACACCCTCTGATTCACTCACACACACACACACACACACACACACACACACACACACACACACTGTTCATACGTCTGGTTGTGTGACTGAAATGAAGAAAGTTGTTTGTGGTTCATTTTATTTATGAACCTTCAAATATCAACATTCATGTGTGTAGAATTATTATCATGTTGTTTTGCATGAAAGATATTGATATTGATGACATCACAGCTGTAAAAAGGTACATTCATTATACATCATTACAAGGTTATATATCATTAAAAATGGAGGTAAATGGAACAAGAGGTACATGTAATGATGTATTAGCATCAAAAATATAATCAAATTATGGAAAGTAAAAGAAAGTCCCATTTCAGTGTCATATATATTATATTATTGGATTATTATAACTATAGATGCATTAATGTATAAGCATTAATTAAATGTTGCAGGCGTGTTAGCTTCATCTGTCATATTACATCAGAACGTATTAGTTGATTATATTTTGTATAACTGTGTGACATTTCCTCAAGTCTTTATATTTTTTTATTACAGCAGATTATTTTTTTTACAGATGTTACCTTCCAGCTCCAGGAAATATCTTTAGAAACACCTCACACGTGTTTTTTCAGTTCTCGTGGGGCAGCTGAGGTTGAGGTTGAGTGTATATCAGCCTCATTAGGACCCGACTCTCTACGTTCCAGGTCTTCTGTTCCCTCCATCATCATCGTCCTTACGCCGGATGGATCAGACGTTACGGCACCTCTGGTTACGACAGTCTTCACTTCATCGATAATGTCTCCACCATCCCGTCAAACGCAGGTCAGAAACCAACGTCGGTGTTTTAAGTCGTCATATTTAAAAATGAGAGAAACATAAAGTGCAGTTTGTCTGATTAACCTGCCTTCATGAGGCACCAAATACTGATCAAAGCAGGTAAAAAGATAATTATCCATATGGAATAAATGTTGAATGATGAACCGATGAGGAAAAGTTTAATAGCAGATTTATAACATTGATATCAATTTAATTAGGAGAGACTTTCATATTATAAGTGACGATGATTTTGAACATGCATATCGGATGAAAAAGTCTTTGGCGATCAGACCCAACTGTGATGTCATCGTATTTAGAAGGTGGCAGTGAAGGCAGTGATTTCCCCCTGATGGAGTTTAGATACTGGTGAATGATGGTGAATGATGGTGAATATGGGAATGTTGGGATGTGGATGATGAGGTGATCTCGGACCTGACGCTGATGAGATGACGTGGAGGTGAACAGCTGACAGCTGACGACAGAGAGATTTAAAGTTTGGCAGCTAAGACGTGATTGGCTGACGGAATTGTGATGGGGGGGCGGGTGGGGGGGTTAAAATTAAAGTTCCCATTAAGCCCAAATGTCTCTCAAATTAGACTGAAGTTCAGCTACAGTCTCAGAGTCTCTGAGTTCACTACACAGCTCAGTTTAACCTTCAGCTAGCTAACAGCTTCACGTTAGCATCAAGCTAGCTATGAAGCAAGAACAAAACCGGTTATTAGATTTTGTTTTCAAAATAAAAACAGTAATATATAAACAAAAATACATTTTCAAAAAACAATTTAACATCTATGTATTGTGTTTTTACTGTATGATGTTCTTCTCTCATGTGTGTGTTTGCTCTTTGATACGTAACGTCTTTAAATACCAAAACTATCATTTTAACTGTGACTCTGTTATTAATTAAAGTATCTAGAATGACTTTAATTAGTGTTTTAGTGTTCAGAGCTGTTATATTTTACTTACAGTTTGTCAAATGATATCAATCAGATTTTGAAGTCAATGCAGATACACACACACACTGAAACCACAGAGCCCCCCCCATGTCCAGGGGTTAAACTGGGATTTGTTATGTGGGGGGGGGGGGGGGTTCAGCGTGTTGCTCGAGGACACTTCAGCAGAACAAAGCCGGCCGGCCGCGACCACGACGACCTGAGAGACAGAAAAAAAAAGAAAAAAAGAGGGAAAGGAGGAAATCAGGAAAATCATTTCACACTCGCAGGGAAAATGAAAAGCAGGAGACAGTAAAATGAAATCCAGATCTGCTTTAAACTTTATTTCTCCAGAGAGAGCTGACCGAGCTCCACCCTGCTGCACACACACACACACACACACACACACACACACACACACACATCCGTCAGGTCAAACTAACGACTGAAAACCTTGTTGACAACAGATTTGAACAGTTTCAGATACTTTAATCTGAACTCTTCTTCTTCTACTGTCATTGACAAAGTGACAGAAATCTGACTTTGTGACTTTCTTGACAGAAGGTTTAGTGGTGATTTGAGTCAGTTAGATGATAAACTCTGTCATAATAACATCATAATACATCATCAAATGTAAAGACAACTGATCAAACTGAAAGCTGTAAGGAAGAAAACTTAGTGATGCAACTTAATGCACAGCTTTAACATCTACGGAGGCCCCCAAGGGTCACGGCAAGAATTTATTTATTTATTTATTTATTTGCGTTCCCTCCATAGGCTGTATAAAAATATGGACGTCGTTATCGTGACGTCACCCGTCGGTTTCTGAAGAGCGGTTTTGAAGCTCAAAGTGAGCCGCTCCGGCCCGTCGCCATCTTGGCAGTGCGTGACGCTGCCTAACTCCCAGCC
Source organism: Thunnus albacares (assembly GCF_914725855.1). Taxonomy (NCBI): domain Eukaryota; kingdom Metazoa; phylum Chordata; class Actinopteri; order Scombriformes; family Scombridae; genus Thunnus; species Thunnus albacares. Next base: position 1,760,660 of record NC_058126.1, read on the forward strand.
GATCAAAAAATGGGCAAAGAGGCGGTTGAAATGACTTCCAACTCATATCTTGGGATGTTTGATTAGAAAGAGAACTAATTTTAAACTAATTTAGAACTAATTCTAACTCCAACTGCTCTTTCATCTGTTTCTATCCATTAGTTTACATAGGATTAGCATGCTAGGCTAACAATCCGTCAGCTGTGTGACTTTATACCGACACCGTGACGTCTTTCAGAGACACACAGACCGTAAACACACCCGTTACCTGCTGTTAAACCAGAAACACTGTGGCTACACCTTCATATACTGAAGACTCATCTATCATACTGGCCTTCTTCTCGTCCATAGACTGTATAAAAATATGGACGTAGTTACCGTGACGACACCCGTTGGTTTCTGAAGAGCAGTGCGTGACGCTGCCTAACTCCCAGCCAATCAAAAATGGGCAAAGAGGCGGGGCCGAATGGCTGAAACAAGCCAGCTAGCGGCTGGCGGACCTGTCACTCAAAGCAGCCATGTCCTTCATTATGCAGAACTTTACGGCTTATAATAAAATTCACCCCCGTACAGTTGTCATGAAAGACGAAATTAACTTTAGAGACCAAAACCGTTGTTTGTACCAGGCTGTAAACATGTTTATTTCTGCTGTAAAGTTTAACATGGGGGTCTATGAGGATTGACTCACTTTTGGAGCCTCAAGTGGTTGTTCAAGGAACTGCAGTTTTTGGTTGCCGCTTGGTTCCCTCACAATATATCTCGTGTTCTCTTGCAATACTTTTTCTTCCTCTGTTCTTTCTGAACCGTGTGTCTATTTCTGCTCAGCTGCTCCCAGTGCAACACCCCAGTATAGATCAACTCATTGAATTTTGCTTTGAACTGGGGCATTAATGTAAGTATGCTCATATAGTATTACTGCTCAGTAGGCATGGTTATGTAATTAGTGGGAGTAAACTTGAATGAATTCTCAGATCAAAGGTTTCTCCAGAAGAAAGCAGCGCAGTAATCTGTTACTAGACTCAGGATGACTGCAGGGATACGAGAGAGAATACGGCCTACGAGTAAAAAAAGGAGGAAGTCCGCATGATTATCAAAGAGCTGGATCACAGAGAGGTTTCACTGAGGAAACACGGGAACCAAAAAACTATTGTAAGGAAATGTCAACTGTGTTCAGTAAAATATTTACTGCTTTCTCCACTAGTTGTTCCAACCAAAATAACAACGTATCATCATAAATATCAGAAAAAACAACCATAAAGTCACCTTAAGGTTCGTAGTAAATATTCTATGGAATGATGAAGAGGAAGTTATAACAAAGTCGTCCTGTAAATATCATGGAGCATCATTCACACTGCAGCGTTAATGAGACATAAACATGATGAATTATTCTACTGAACAGAATCATATTTTAACCTGATCGATCAGTTTTTAATTGTGACTGAATTATAAATACTCACAGGAACATAAACACTGCAGTGTGTAATAAAACATTTACTGAAGCGCTGGACTTAAAGGTGCAACATATAGATATTCAGCTCCACTAGGTGTCGCACTAGAGCACCGACGTCTCAGACCAAAACAACCGCGTGTCACATCCTGCCGGGTCTTCTTCTGTGGTTTTTGGACTCTTTGTGTATTTTGTTCTCTTGAGTTTTCAGTGTTTTTCTCTGTTTCCTCTTGTGTGTGTTTCTGTGTTTATCTGCTCGTGTGTTGTGTCACATGTTGTCTGTTTACTTTAGCTCCTGTTTTATTTTGAAATATTTTCTCCTTGTGTCTTGTCACCGTTACTTCCTGTGTTTGATCACCTCATGCTGTGTTTCACCTGTGCATTTATAGTCCAGTTTTCAGTTGTCAAGTCGTCTGCTTTGTGTGTCTTTTCCTGCATCGTATCCAACCTGCCTTCCTTCTCTGCATTTAGGTCCACCTGCTCCACTCACCCACCACCCCGACACCGTGTGTGTGTCGTTTATTCGATAAAGTTTGGAGAGGAAAAGCGCCTCTGACTGGACCGACAGCTCACAAAACTCCGATCAAACTGCCGAACTAGGCTGAAGCTGATCAAAATTCTGTTACTGTGATGTCTATTTCTGCCTCGAATGCTTTCAGAAACATATTAGCACGAGTAGCTATCAAAACAAAGAACAGAGAAGCGAAGATAACAACACACACAGAGGGAGTCGTGACTTCATTCTCTGCTCAGGACGCCATTATATATTATATATCCTTACATAGCTGATAGTTGTTTGCTGAATGTTGTAGAGTATTTCTAATTCTGCCTACTTCAAACTTCTACTTCTACTTTCGTTACTAGTTTCTTTGACTTTACAGACAAAAGATATGACGAATGTATAATATATGATGCACTGTTATAGATTAAACAACCTCATATAAAATAGTTAAAATTAGCCCCACATTGACATTAATATTCTGTGAGGTAAACACCAAAGATTACAGGAAAGACTCGCCAGATGTGCGCTGACATGTGCTTGAGTGACATCATGTTCATTAGTCGGACTGTTTGTTTAAGTGTGTAATGATGATGATTTCAGTCTGTAATGATTCATGAAGCTTGAATCTCTCACTAGTGCTAATAACACACTAGCATAGCACTTCAGGATGTCTGTTGCACAGATTATCTGTGATGTAGGTTCACGCTAATTGCTTAATCTCGATCAAACCTCACTGACCTTGACTTAAAGACGTCACGTGACGCAGCTTTCACAGTAAAATCCTGCATCAGTTCTCCTTCATGGAAGGCTTTTTATTGTGAAGCAGCTTACAGGAAGTGTTCACTTCCTGTTCCTGTTAATCATCCATGAACTCATCTGCACTTTCCTCCCCAGTGCATCTTGCTCTATAAGAGATACCTGTATACATTCCACATAAATGGGCCCGTCTATTACAGCGGTGGAAATGGAGCGGGACAGTTTCCATCCGACTAACGCCTGACCTTTGACCCCACAGCTGGGTGTGTGCGTGCATGTGTGTGTGTGCGTGTGTGTGTTTATTGGTTAGTGTCCCCTCCAGCTGCAGAGCTCACACCCGGCACACATGGAGACCATTTAAACACACACACACACACACATATATACACACATATACATGCATGCACACACACACACACACACAGGGCAGATGGAGGACATTTACACACTGTGTAACTGATATTGTAAATACCTTGATCATATTACCATTATATAACAGGACATGTTCACGCACACACACACACACACCCTCAGGTCAGTGATATCATGCTTTGAAACCTCCTGTCTGTACGTTCTTGATGTGTGTGTCACTCTGCAGTAAATCCAGTTGCAGCACAGGAAGTCCTGATGTCTCTGTTGGCTGTAGAAGAAGAAGAAGAAGCAGCAGCAGCAGCAGCAGCAGCACGCTACACAGTTACACAAACATTCACAGTTTCCACGTGTAATTTCTTTTCTTCATGTGAATTGAATGTCTAACTTGTATCCATGTTGTTCTGACCCTCACAATCAGCTAAAGATCCACCTTTATACAGTTGCCATTAAGTCTTCTTAATTCTTAATATCATGATAAAATTATTACACTTACCTCAAAGGACCAGTTCCCAGTGTTCCCAGTGTGTCTGTAATCATTCCTCCTGTTCATACTGGATATTAAAAGATGCTTCAAATGTGTTTTCAATGGAAGTGATGGAGGCCTATTCAGCTACAGCAGTCTGAGTTAGTCACATCAAGTGGATATCTGACACATTTACAGTCTTTTTAGCATCAAATTCCCTCTTTGTGTTTCCTCAGACAGTGTTTCCCTGTTGAGCTGCAGGTGGAAGTATAGTAACAAAAAGAGGAACTTTGGCACTAAAAAGACTGTAACGTTGAAAGATATCTACTTGATTTGACTCATTTGGACGCTGAAGCTTCATATTAGCTTCAGACTGTGGATTTTGTCCTCCATCACTTCCATTGTAAGGTCATTATGAAGGGATCTTCTAATGGTCAGTATGAACAGGAGGGATGATTACATCAAGATAAACAGCGTTAATGTTCATTTGGGCTCCTGAAGTAAAACATGACTTGACTAAACTGTTTACTCTTTTACACAGGTCTCTTTTTTAAAAAGAGGTCATGATCTCCATGAGACAACCTGTTGAATTAAAGCATTATATACATAAATAGGGTTTAAACATATTATTACATATTAGTTTAGTATCCAAAAAGTCCAAAGCACACTGTAAAAAGAGACCAGACTGAAAGGTTAAAAAAAAAGAGAAAACAAGAAACATCTTTGGAGAGGTGTGGCTGTCTGGGAGCCGAGCAGTTTGTTGGGATGAAAGAGGAAGGAAGGACAGAAAGGAAAAATATGAAATAAAGAAGGGCAGAACAAAAGAAGGAACAGAACAGAAGAGAGAAAAGAACAAAGGAAAGGAAGAAAAGAAATAGAAAATAGGAAAGAGAGAACAAAGGAGAGAAATAAATGTCCAGGTGGAGACATTTGAAACTCTTTTGTTTAGTGAGTAAAAGTTATCTGTATAGTGCTTATCATAGACAACATACAAAAAAAAGAAAGAGAACAGTAGATAAAATGACCCGAGACACATGATTAAAAAGTGCAAAACTGAAATACACAATACACAATAAAAATACACAATAAAAACAAAATGCTGAGCTGTTTCATACAGGTTACCCAAACACATGAACAGGTGTGTCTTTAGCTGCTTTTTAAATGAATCCACAGAATCAGCAGACTGTAAGGGACAAAGCTTTGGTGCTCCAGCCTCAAGAGCTCGTGGATCATCTTAAGGCAGGTGTGTGGAAGAGACAACAAGTTTAGCATGTTTGACCTGAGAGAGCCTGACTCAAAGCTCTGTAAGTAAGAATGAGAATTTTAAACTGGATCCTGTATGGAGTCAGTGAGGAGATTTAAGTACAGGGGTAATATGAGGTTGTTTGTTTGACCTAGTGAGGAGTCTGAGTTTATGAATATTTCTTAAGTGGAATAAACAAGATCTGGTCAGCTGCTTAATATGGGTGTCGAACGATGAGCATTGATCAAATATTACCCATAAATTGTACAGATTGGGCAGCAGAGGAAAGAGGCCCAATACTACTGCATAATCAACCTTTTCTGGGGCAACAACCAGAACCTCAACGACCATGAGCTGTAAAACATTTCTGCCGTCCAAGTCCCTAATAACATAAAGACAGTCAAGGAGCCCAGACAACCTGAAAGTCTCACTGGGTTTGAATGAAAAGTGAAGTTGGACATCATCTGCAAATAAATGATAAGCATTCTGTTTATGATCTGTCTCATTGGCAGCAAATATAAAGAGAATAAGAGGAGCCCCAGACCTGAGCCCTGCGGGACTCCACAGGACAGTGGAGAGGAATCAGACACAAAGTCACCGATAGAAACGGTGAAACTTCTGTCAGTTAGATAAGATGTAAACTAGTCTAATGCTATGTCTGATATGCCCATCCAATAACGAGAAATCATTCTGCCGCTTAGCTGAAACAAGTCGACATTTCGGAAGTTTTTGACTCCACAGAAGCCATTAATATCTCATGTTGAAAGTAAAATATGAACCCACAGCCTCTTTCACACATAGTTCCTGGTAAATTACTGGGATAACCTTTCGGGCACCGCTAGTGATTTTCACTATTCACACATGCAGCTACATTCAGGTCCATTTCCGTCTTGCACATTTTCATACATGCCAGAACAAGCGTCAACCTCCGGGGCTGAAAGTGCCAAAAACCTGCATTCTATCTAACGGCCAGCAGGGGGCGACTCCACCGGCTGCAAAAAGAAGTCTGACTGTATGGAAGTCTATGAGAAAATGACCCTACTTCTCTCTTGATTTATTGCCTCAGTAAACTGTTTCCTGACGAGTTTATGGTCTCAATCACTAGTTTCAAGTCTTCTTCAATACAGCATGATGTTCATTTTGTAAATTATGGTCCGATTTAATTCATATTTGACGACAGAGCAGTGCATGCTTTAGGCCGTGGCTACATGTTGTGATTGACAAGTCGCTACCACGGCGACAACATTGCTTACGTGACATAACCATCATGTATAGGCGTAGCGTCGCTATTTCACAGTGTTTTCAGTTCAATAAAGTTAATTGTAACATTTTGGTCGCCTAAAAAAAGTCTTGTTCAGCGTTTGGTTGTAATAAAAGACCCATCAGTGAGTCGGGTGATCAGTTTTTCCGGTGAGTACATTTTGTTTTAAAGGTTTTAGGCCTGTTTTTCCTCTAGCAAAAGTTAGCATTAGCATGACCACTGTTAACCATAGATTGTAAATGCACATGCTATGGTCAGCGCCACCCTCTCGTCCAAATATGGTCACTTCTGGCTCCAAAAATCAAACATGGCGATGGCCAAATCCAAGATGGCGACGGTCAAATCGCTGCATTCGAGGCTTCAAAACGGCAATTCGCAAACTAACACAGTCTATGTGCCAGAATAGATGGAGCAAGGAACAGTCCAGTATGGTGGTCATGCAACACTTATAGATGCCAGCTGCCATAAAACTCAACAGAAGAAGAAGAAGAAGATGGGGGCGAGGCAGGATGTATGTGTACGTGGCGGAGGAGTTGTTTTTGTCCAGTGCTGATATTCTTGTAATGTATTTAATATTCAACAAGTTTGTGAGACAAATCACCTGCGAAAGCATCAGCAAGGAAACCGTAAACAAGTCACGGATTCAAACACGTCATCAGCGCAGTCTTGTGATTGGTTCGCTCGCCCTTCACATGTTCGTCGCTATGTGTTTGTACCGCCATTTTCCCTGAAATGTTACGAGGTCTTGAGGTGGGAAATTGTTGGTACAGATTTCCCTGAATACGGATCCCTGCTCCCGTTCACACATGACCCCATGCTGGAAATGTTCCTGAACATTTCAGGGTAGACTGCGTGTGTGAAAGGTGCTTACAATGTAACTCCAGCTGTCAGATAAATGAAGATGAAGTTCTCTAGAGGTGAAATGACATCAAGTAAAGCATCAGAATCTACAAAGTGGACTGAAGGACAGATCTGGATTCAGATGTACAAAAATGAAGAAACCCAGACATCAGACCATTTAATGAGCTACAGATGAAACATAACGTGAGACATGAAATCTTAAAACACTGTTTGTTTAGGTTGTTTGATTATATTTGCAGTCTGCACAATGACCAGTAGAATACACAAGCACATGTAATTTAAATAGTAATTATTTTTAAATGTTTGTTAGTAGTTTTTTGTTATTAAAGTGAAGAAATATCAGAAATGTATGCCCAGTTCCACAATGACTGAGATGTTTAAAACAACTAAAAACACACACATGGCTTCATAATTCAGATGAAAACAATGAACATTTCTGTCTTTGTGTGTACACACAGTTTAAGTCTTGAATATATAAGTGAGATTTATGCATCTGGACCCAGATGTTACATAAATCTGGAGGAAAATGTTCATTATTTGCTTCTAAAATGTATATCAGGTTCTTCAGCATATAAAAGTATCTGAACTGCGATAAACTTTTGAAACGTTTAGTTCAGTATTTCATCATTGGCTACAAACCTTTTATTTTATCTCTGATTTATTACAATAAGCTAATGTTATTATATTGATAGTTTAAACACACAATGCAGCGACTGTCTGAATCTGTCTCGGGTTGGACTCACTCACACACGTCCAACAATAGGACCTCAGTGTGGTCTGACAGGCCGATAAAACACAGGACACTCTCTGATGGTACTCACAGCTGCTAAATATTAAATATTATAGCCTCTATTGTTTTCTTTTAAAGTGCGTATTGTGTTGTCACAGTGTCTCGCTCCATCTTGTCCTCAGAGCTACGAGTTCACACCACTCGCTGAGACTTGGTTCATGATTGAAAGGTTTTTGTAGCTTCGAGACCAAAGACTGAAAAAGAACATCTGTCCGTCCAAGAGTTTAACTGTGAGCAGCATCAACTATTGCATGTTTTCATATAAATTACTTAAAGCAGGTCACAGACCATTAAGAGAGGGCAGTGAGATTTTATAGTGAATGCTCATGTTCTGTTTTGTTTTTTTGTTAGTGGAGCAAGTTTGGAAATGAAAAAACGTATGTGTGGTTTTAAGTGATCAGGGACATGAACATCAAGGATTACAGTGGACGAGCAGTGAAGGATTGAACAACGTACTGATGGAGTTGTTATTCTTAGACTCTCGTCACATGATTGGCTGTCATTGTTTTCTTGTGCAGAGATCGACGAACACTGTGCAGCTCCACCTGGTGTTGGACGTACATAAACACTTCATTACAACTCATTTAAATAGAGAATATGCTAATAATAAATGTATCGTTTATCATTGCACTGCTGTAATATTGTCGGGCTCATGATGGACAGTTTTTTTTTTTATAAAAAGAAACCAGACATAACATCTTTTAAATTCCACACATTCTACTTCCTTGTCAAAACCTGGCGCCTACATTACCCACAATGCACGACAGACTGTGGTGTGTTATGCTAATAGCGGCTAATGTAGCCCGGAGCTGCAGAGATATGCTTAACCTCACTTCCAAACCTCCAGATTATTTCATTTTCAAACTTGTACTCTTCATCCCCGAAACAACGCGGACTCAAGTGACATCATCAAAAGGCTTTATACCACTTTTTACACCTGGAAACACATGCTGCAGTGGAAAAACACTGCAGTTCACCTTTAAGTTACTGTTTAGTAACACAAACGTTCACTGTCAGTTGTGGAACATTTCATAAGAGATACTTGATATGAGTCCATCCACCTGGTTTTAATTGCATTTTCAATTTGCGCATAAAAAAGTAAAAGTAGCTTTATGGATAACCAGCAAATGTGAACAGACTGAGTGAATAAATGATGACGTTCATGATGTGATGGTTCTGTCACTGACTCTGACTTCTCTGTCATGTGAGGACTGAACTGTTTGTTCTGAGTTGGACTTTAAGACTTTGAGCTGTTGGACTGTGCTCGTTATGCTTTTGGTTTTCCGTTTGCTCTGTTTTTCCTCCTGTGTACTCATGCACTCCTCCTTACACCGACATTCATCCTCGTTAGCCTTCGTCTCAGTCCGCTGTCACCCCCTCACACCTGCCCTGTATCGGCCTCGTCAGCCCTGCTCAGCTCCCAGTGTCTCCCCAGCCAATCAGCTCCCAGCCTGTCCTTGTGTTGTAACACCTGTTCCTTGTTGTCTGATTAGTTCGGTTTCCTTGCTGCCTGCTCCGTTGTTGGTTTTTTTGTGTTCACTTCTTTCAGCTCAGCCAGCTTCTCTATGTTTGACCTGCTAGTCCTGAAATAAAGCTGCTTTCTGGTCTCTGCATTTAGGTCCACCTGCTCCTCAACACGTGACACATGAATCATGTGACTTAAACGTCACTGAAGATCTTCCTCACATCAACACATGAAACCAACAGAAACGTCATATTTCCATCATGTTTTCCATCGTTTGAGCTTTGACTGTTGGTCTTTTAATGATGTCATCTCATCTCATCATGTCTTCTTCTGCAACAGTTTAACGGCACCGACTGGAGAATTAGCGCCACCTGCTGGGACAATGCTGGGACAACTGGGACAGGGAGATCGTGTCTTTGCAGTATCTGCCCCAAAGCTTCCAGTTTCATCCAAGTGTTCCCCTCCAATGACACTTTCAATGATGTTTGGGTGCTCTTAATGGCATTTATAAGCATTTATTTATTTATGAATTTATCTGTCTGTGAAGGCTCTCAGTCATCCAGGTCCTGGTTATCAGAGGAGCAGCTGGACTTGGTTGTAGATACTTGAAGATGTTTCACGTCTCATCCAGGAGGCGTCTCACGGGTCCCAGATATTTAACCTCAGTGAGGTCGTTATTGAGGTCATGGATACCATGATTATCTTACAGTTGTTGTTCTGTTATGTTTTACATTTGTTCATATACTTTGATATTGTCTTTCACTGTAATTTGCGCAGCACTTTGGTCAACAAAGCTGCATTTACAGCATGTGGAAGTTTCCCTTTTCTGACATAAATTAAATACTGTTCACGTTAGCATGTTGTTTACATTTACTACATATGTATTTAAAGCGTATATTTGCATGTTCATGTATCTGACCGACTAGTATCCAGCAGAACTTTAGACTCTTGGTTTTGTTCTCTTGTGTATGTTTAAAATGCATCTTTTTCTCTCAGTTTCTGTCGACATGAAGGTGACTTTGTTCTTTAATGGTGTCCAGAGTAGTTCAACGTCTCTCCAGATGTTTGCTGTGATGCAGTTTTTCGGGCAGAACTTTAGTCGTTTTCCTGTTGTTCAGTGTGGAAGGAGATCAGAAGCAACCAGGACACACAGGTTTCACATGTGAATTAGTGTTTTTTAAAAGTACGCTGGCTCAGTGCAGACAAAGTTTCAGTCCAATAATCATTTCTGAACCAGAACAGAAAACATCTTCTGTGCAGCTGAGTCTGCTGCTTTCTCTCACTCTGTCTGTCTGAGCTGCAGACATTCAGACAGATTTCACACTTCATATCAGGTCTGAGGTGATTCAGAGGTTTTTCTTTTGGAGGGAAATCCCTTCACTGAGACTGAATCACAGACAGAGACGTTTTAAATCTTTCCAGGCTAACATGCTACTGCTATCTCTCTCTCTCTCTCTCTCTCTCTCTGCGCTTGATTAAGACCAGCTTCAGTTCAACAATGTGTTCCAGATTATTCTCACACAATGGATCTCAGTAAGAACCAGTTCTTCAGTCCTTTGGTCCGTTCACTTCAGACCGGTGCTGACCGCCGCCGCCGCCGCCACCATCTTGTTTCCATCCAGTCTTCACTCACTCGCAGCCGACGGAGCATCTCAGGGTGAAAACAAGGCCAGATGGGTTTTAGTCTGAGAGGAAACTGTGACTTTTATTCACATTATTATTCTAAGCCTTATTATTCTTCCATACATTCTTTGCTTGACTACTACTGCTGCACACTTCCAGCTACAGAAACCATTCACACACCAAAATGTTCAGCTCTGTAAGGACATTTATGCTTTGACTTTTCTGCTGTCTACCTTTTTTTATATTCAGCTTTTTTCAATTGTTTATTATAATGTAAGTAAACGGACGAAATGAACAGAATCTGAACATTCCAACAAAGCAGCTTCAGCTGGTTTTTCATTTATTTTCAACTCTTATCTACACTGTAAATAAAGTTCTGTGTGATTTATTTTATTAAATATTAGCAGCTGTGATTGCCAGAACATCACCGTAAAAATATGGTGACAATGTATAGAACATTACAGGATGCTTTGTTTGTTGGGAACTGTTGTTTGTTTACGGTAAATTGCTATGAAAAAAAACAGATATATTATAAACCTGTTTACAGTAAACTATTTTAAAAAGAACAGATACTGTAAAGCTAATTCTATCTCAGTGATAAACTGTTTGATATGTTACAGTATTTTATTTCAAAGTTCAACTGCCAGAATTTCAATGCAAAAAAAATACAGAACAACACATAAAACATTTATAGCCAACAGCTGCTTATGATAATTAATAATAAAGCTCATTGTAAACCAAGATACAATGTTTTTACATTTACACGTTCTGTTAAAAACAGATTGATCTGATCCAATAACTGTCCAGTAGACTCATGAGTTGTATGTGTCCATATATATATATATATATATATATGAAGGATAATCCATGGTGGAAATGAATAAACACCATGAATAAAAGAATCAGTCACACACGCTGGAGGCCTTTTTTTTGTTGTCAGCTTTGGCGCAGCTGTCATGCAGTATGTTAGGAAGCTCTCTGCGGTGCATCTGTAAACGTTGACGAGCAGCTTTTTCGGGGGGAAGTTGGCTCTCCTCGGTCTCCTCTGAATATACAGATGCTGTTGAGCTTTATCCTCCACCGCTGAGGTGTTGTCAGCAACAGGAGACGTCTCCTCTGTGATGGTGATACAAACACGCTGATGACGGCTTAGAGCTGAAACACGTCGACCTGATACTCTAGTAACTATAAAACCAGATTCCAGAGTTCTGGTTCCTTCTATGTATGTATGAAGCTGTTGAGTCGGACTGTGCACCTGAGGAAGATGGACTCAGTGGAGTTTGAGTATACCACCGCTTACCTCTAATTAGTCTTAACGAGACAGACGACTGAAGACCGGCGGGACAGAGTCTCATACAGACGTCAGGAAACTCTGAGCAGGTGTTGTCATCGTTTCTGCTTGAAGACTCACAAGTTGTCAATCAGGTGTTTGCTGTGGACTGTTATGATCCTCTCTGCAGCCAGAAAAACACAACAAAGAAAACATTATTAATAACCTTAATAACAGTAACAACAATTATATAAATACATAGCAATTACTCAGTTGCAAAGTGCTTCTCACAACAAAAATAAATGATAAATAATAAAAACACAAAACATTGTGAAAGTAAATTGAATAGTAGGTTATCATTTTATAAATCTTTTGTATATATGTTAATATGTTTTCAAACTAAAGAGTCCATGTTTGTTATCAACTGAATGTGATGTAATGTCATTGTCATTTTGTGGATACATGTTGGTGAAGAAATCCTGCTTGCTGACCTCTGGGGTTAGCTAGAGATATCTTTGTCTTAAGCCTACTATGGGTTAGGGTGGGGTTAGGGTGGGGTTAGGGGGTTAGGGTGGGGTTAGGGTTAGGGTTAGAGACTGTGTGGAGGTACGTAGACAAGCTAAAGTTGACGGATTGCCATGTTTGAAGGTATTGATTGACCATGAGGTCTGTTAGATTGTGTGACCATTCTTGTTTATAAGAACGGTTTGTTGAAGTGTCCATTAGGGACCAGACTGTTTTAACTTCTGGAGAGGTATGAAGCTGTCTAGTTTGGGTTCACAATCTTGCTGAACAACATGCTTTCTCTACAAAAATACAAGATGATTGTATTTTTGTTTGTGTTTGGACGTTTGTATAATTGTTACTGATGGTGTGATGGATTGTACAGCGTCTACAACAGCGTCAACAAGTAACAATGTTTAATACTTTCTTTATGTCTCTGTGTGGTTCTTGAGCAACAAAAATTTCTACAACATTAAAGAAGTTAAAACAGAAAAAAAAGATGAAACGGTGAACAAAGAGTAAGTTAAAAATTTAATAAAAAGGCCAACTTATAAATATGATTTCTGGAGCTGCTTAAATTAGCAGATCTAACAGACTGATGGAGAAACTGTGGAAGCTCCTTTTGGATTTAAAATGAGAATAATGGACAGAAATAAGTCCTTGATCAGTCTGGGACGCCGACAACTACAGAAGGACTCAACGGCTCAGCAATCATGAACAATGAAGAAACATCAAGAAGCGGTTTCCACCATCGCTACTGTACAGTGTTTGTGCCGCTTTCCACATCCTCTGAACCAGATTAGACCATTCAGAACCAAGCCGAGACCACCTGACCTGCTCTCAGCCTGCCGTGACAGAGTGCCCCCCCCCCCCCCTCCTTCAGCCAGTGTGTCTGCTGACCTGTTTACCATCGCAGTTCACCAGAGGTATTGTCTATGCAGTACTGGGATGCTCCTCAATAAAATGAATAGTTCAACTGCAGGCCTGAGTGAACATCCTCAAAGACAGAATTACACTGGCTCCGTTGCTGGTCACATATTTTGCTCATCTACCTATTTCAATACTGAGCATCACGCTACAATATGCTAATTTCCACCAGTCGTTGTTGTTATTGTGTTATTGTAGGTTGTGGTATTTCCAACCCAGTTAAATATGTCTGATATAATCTTTTTATTTAGACTATGAACATGGCCTGAATGTATAATAAATACATTTCACCTGAGAAGTTTGTCCCTTGTTCGTATTAAGTTTCTTTAATAAAAAGGTCACTAAAGGCCTCATAGAAACAGAATGTGGTGAATGTGTTTAGTAATATTAATCTCTAAACCCATATTCTGTAAAACTGCAAGAAATAAGACTGAAAACTTTAGTAATGTGATGTTCCAACTTCAGATGTTGATGAGAAAGAACACCAAGATTGTTAGAGGAGGTTTTGATGTTCTTAACATAACGAGTAACCTCGTTAGCAAAGCAGTCAGGCTCAATCATAAGGACATCAAATCAGTGATACAGTACAAGCTAGACAGTCATGAAGGATGGTGAAAATTCTACCTGCGTGTTTTCACCATATTAATAACAGATACTGTTGGAATAGTGGCCAAAAGGTCACATGTATAAAAAGAATAGGAGAGGTCCGAGGATAGACCCTTGAGGAACTCCAGATAACAGGGTAGCAGACACATAGGCACATGATTATTGATGTCAACATGTAAGTATTTGAGAGGTATGAAGAAAAACAAAACAAATAAACATGTAAGGGCAGTATCAGTGGGTAAGGGTTAGGGTTAGAGTGCTGGTCTAGTTGGCAGCCTTGCATCCTCCAGCTGCAAGCAACACCAGGGGGTCCATAAGGAATAAAATATCTACTTCTGGTGGTTAATAAAATCACTAAGAATAAAAGTTGCCTTGACCTTATCGTTCAAGTAATCATTAGGCATTAGTGAATCCACCTAAATGTACAATAAGCCAGTTCACATAAATCTACAATACATTTCGTTCCCACATTTTTGGCTAATTCATGGGCTGAATGTACTGTACGAACGATTCAGTCACTATCATTTCATCTAACTTGATAAATACTGGTTCGTTTACTAGATTAGGATTATCAGTCACTATGTGTTTGCTATAGTAGGGCCTTAACAACAGCTAATTGGCTTTACAGGGTTACATCACGGTACGTTATTTAAAACACACTGACAATTAGAGACTAAAACATAGAATGAACCTTAACTTGGCATCAGTTTCTTCACCATAATAAAGCCATAATATCTGCCAGCTGTATCTTGTGCCCACATATTAATCGAAATATGGGAATTAATTGTATCTCATGCTCTATGACCACTCCGGGTCTCCGTAGAAAAATACTGTTCTGAATGTCAGTGGTTACCAGTGAAGGTACAGTAAAGTGTAAATGGTTCCATACAGCTGGTGATGTGATGAGGGTGAGGAGTCTGGGATTCACTGTCAGTTGCTTCTTGTTTTTTCTTTGTTTGAACTTTTGTGTCCTTCTCTGGATTGATGATGAAAAAACACCACACAAGAATTCACAATCAACCACTATATATACAGTGATTTGTTCTAAAGGAGACATTTAAAAAAAAATATGTCTTTACCTCTGAAGGAACTCAAGTGTGGAGCCCAGATCCAGAGGATAGTGGATATTAAGGCAGTAATAGCTTCCAAACATCAAAGACATGGCAGAGATGAAGGTGTGGATTTGGTCATTCACAACCTCGAGGTCTACACTCAGCAGGAACTGCCTTCAGGGGTGAATCTGGGAAATATTCATGGGGTGGCAGGAGGGTGGCATCGAGACTCTAAGGGGTGGCAGAAATATATATATATATATTTATAATCACTCACCGGCCACTTTATCAGCAACACCTGTGCAATCTAATGCATCCAACACAACAGCTCTGCCATAAATTCTACATTTACGAAGTTTTTGTTGACGTTGTCGGAAAGGTGATAATTCTAATGGACTCCAGTACACCACCAGCACCCACTACGAGCTCAATAATAAACATAAAGTAGAATTATCACCTTTCCAACAACATCAACAGAAACTGCAAATGTGTAAACTTTGTAAATGTAGAATTTATGGCAGAGCTGTTGCATTGGATGCAGTAGATTGCACAGGTATTCCTAATTAAGTGGCTTTTATATAAGAATATATATATAAAATATACCATGGTCCAGGGGAATACTCTTTTCTGATTGGCCGGCAGGTGTGCAGTAAAACCATTTAATGCACACGTAGTGCAGCTCAAGTTTAATCACCGTTCGAAATTCATCCTTTTCATACAAAAAAGCAACAACATGGGCAGTTAATATACTGACAGACTTCCTCTACCAAAAACTAAAGAACTGGAGACGAACTCTGCTGCTTAATGACACCTTATGTGAATTTTAAGCCTCGGTTCAGGCTGGCGGCGAGTGCAGTGTGGCGAGTTGTCGTGACAACGTTAAGCTCTTACTTCATAACCTTTTGATTTAGAGTGCAAAACTTGCATCAAAAATTTGCGGATGCTTTTATTTTATATTGTTGGCAAATGACCCTGATATAAATGGACTAATCAATGAGTAGGAGTGTGTTAAATGCATCGGGTGGTTGTTGATCACTCTGGTCATCTTTGCCTTCCACACTTTCACTTCCCTTCTCTCTATCACCAGTTCTCCTGATGTATATCTCTGTTCATTAGTTGGTTTCCTCTTTAGTAGAAGAAAACTGGTGATGTCACCCTTCCTCTTCATTTTTACAAGTGTCTCCTACAAGATTCAGAGTGATTTAACGACCATGTTTTGCCTTTAATAATCCTGAACAACTTAACACTGAATGTTGTGGAAAGTTTGAGTGAATGTGTTTTTCTGTCTTTAAGGGTTTAAATTTGCTCCGAGGTAGATATATATATATATATATATATATGTATATATATACATATATATATATATATATATATATAAAGACAGTATTTGCCAGTCATGTCACTTACAGTCTGTGAAGCCAGAAGTGTTGCCAATGATCCAATACATCCCGTGTTTATCCAGTAACGCTGATTAAATGGCAAAAGTCCTTTTTCTCTGAGCTTCAACCTGGAAATATGGTGAAAGTGTAAACTCTCAGGGAAACTTTGAATGAACTGTCACTGCATCGCTGATTAATGCAGCTTCTCTGGGAGGTTTGGAGTGATTTTAGTGTTTTTTTTTAAACTGGCTGCTTTTGTGTGTTGCACTTGACTGATCTGAAATTTGGACGTTTGTCTGCAGAATGAGCAGTTTCAGAGATGTTGGTAGCTGCAGGCAATCTGGAGCACCAGTGAATATTTGGGTTCAGCCAGGTTTAATCCATTCCTCACACAATCAAACATGGGTTACTATTACTAAACAAAACACGTTTCAACAAAACAACCCTGCCACTATCCATCTGCGGCTCTTCTGTATTCCTACAAGTGGCAGTTGGTAATCCTGCAAACACATTGAGCAGGAAAAAAAGCCATCAGCAGGCGTTTGTGGCCAGAAACGGAGCTGCTACCTGCTGCAGGGACGGCTAGCAGCAGCATACATAGCTCTGGTACTAATGTACTGTATGTTTTGCATCTCCTCAACAATGTTCTGTTTGGTCGAAGCAGGCAGTAGAAACTGACCCTGCAATTTCAAGTAGAATAAACAGATGTTTCTAAGAAAAAGATCACTGAAATGTTCTGATATATCCACATCACCTTCGTCTGTACCTGCCTCATACACTTGAGGGCTAAAGTTATCTGATTCAGTTGAAACAGATGATGACTGAGAAGCAGATTTTCTGTGCAAGTCACTGATTCTGCTGTCTGCAAAATCCCTGTTTCCGTGACATGTGGGCGGTAAGTGAAGATTTGACCTCAAACATTTGTGCATCCTCTCACTGGACAACTCACAGCACGTCCTTCCACAATATGCTCCTTCAAGTGAGCTATTAGATCTTTAGTATCTTGACACACTGGCGTTCACACAACACCATTGAGCATTTAAAAGCGGTAACAGCTGCCCGGACAGTAATGTTAACAAGAGCAGATACATTATGCTTGCAGTGAATCACATAACCTCTCAATGTCTTAACCGACTTGCCACTGAAGATTTCCTTAGCCAACCTTGGGTAGTGTTAGCTAGCTCGTTGTTCAACAGAAAAACCCCTACTGTTACATCGACAGTGTTAGATAAAAGTCAACTTTTATATTCGTAAGATAGCTAAGTCAACTTACCCTTAAATAACTAGATAGTTTTTGCAAGGGCAACACAGAACTGAAGAAAATCCAAATGTTATGTGTATTCTTATCCTAACAACCACCCAGTACACCCAAGCAACCAACAAGAACATCCCAGCAGCCCCCTATTAACCACCTAATACACTTAGCAACCACCTATAAACACTATAGCAACCACCTTACAACACCCTAGCAGCCTCTACATACACCTTTACAATCACCTGGACAAACCCTAGCGACTACCTGGTGAAGTAAAATTTAGTAACCACCTATAAACACCCAATCAGCCATGTAGTTCATCCTAGCAGCCCCCTAGAAACACCCTAGCAACCATCTAGAAACAACCTGACAACCACCTAGTAAACTCTAGCAGCCACCTACAAACACCCTAGCAACCATCTAGAAACAACCTGACAACCACCTAGTAAACCCTAGAAAACACCTAGAAACACCTTAGCAACCATCTATAACCACCCTGACAACCACCTGGCAACCACAAACGATTGCTAGCATTGCTGCACTGCAGTCACCTGACTTTCTTTAAGAAATGCATCTTTGTAGTTGTTGTAATTTTATCGCATATACCACATTGTCAGATTAGACACATATTTACATGACATAAATGATCATAAAATGATCACATAAAATGTTCCACATTTTGCATACATTAGGAGTTTTATTCAACTTTTAAATCACTTTCATCCTTTTTGAAAATATTCAACACAGCTGATTGAGATTTACTAATCTGACCCACCCATTTCCCACTTCTCCAACTCATTCATACCCCTTCAATTGCGTCTTCATCCAAATTAAAGCCAGCAATCCAGTTTAGCGTCAGCCTTTCAACAGCCACCATTTATACTGCAATTTATTCAGAAATTGCATTTTCTAGTTCGTCTTTTTATTTGGTTTGTTCACATCATCCATTAGGAACTACATCCACCTTGTACCCATAATCCCATGTGTTGGGCACATTTGCGTTAGTTCTGTTGTTGATTTTTTTTTGTAGCCAGCAGGGGCATTGCACTTCAAAGGACCCATATTCTTCACATTTCCAGGCTCTACTAGGATTGTCTTTGCATGATTTCCAGTTAAAAACTCCTTATTGATCTTCTACTGGTCCTTTATGCAGCCCCTCAGTTCAGCCTCTGTCTGAAACAGGCCGTTTTAGCTCCTGTCTCTTTAAGGCCCCGCCTCCTGATGAGCCCACTCTGTTCTGATTGGTCAGCTTCAGGAAGCTTCCTCCGGCTCCGGAGGCTACGTAAACAAACAATAGTAGCAGGATTTCACTTCTTCTTCTCCTTCTTTACTCCAAATGTCAACTTCTCAAATCCATTCGTACATGTTGGACAACGTGAACAACACATGGAAACACCTTAGCAACCACCTTAGCAACCACCTTAGCAACGAAGGCTAAAGAACAGACGGACATTCATGGGTATGCGCAACGAGCCAACGTCAGCTCGTCAGCAAGGTATAAAAAAAATGTTGTGAACAAAGTGTCGGAGCAGGTTGAGACCTGACTTTTGACTTACAGGCAGCATTTCTATTTAAGCTTTGGAACTTTGACCAAGTCTAAAATCCAACATCAGAACAGGATATAAATAACAAAAACAAAACCATAAAAAAGCAGAATATGCACTCTTTAAGGTACTTCTGCATTGGCTTCAGCCTCAAGTGTGGTAGTTGCTGCATGCTGCAGGTCACGGCCTGATGAAGCCAACAGAACCACATCATCTGCAAAGAGTAAAGAAGCTTTCCTCAGCTCGCCAAACCAAACACTTTCCCCTCCTGGTGTTCACGAAGATCACAAACAGAATCAGAATCAACCTGGAGAAACTCTGTTATGACAGAAATGTCTCTAAAGAAAATATGATAATTGGAGTTCAATTTCAGACTTAGTCATGTGACTTTGCATGTGTTAATCATGAAACGTATTAGTGGGAGAGCTGGTGTTTGTTGCAGTGGTTTACCAGGAAAAACTCATTAACATTGAAACTTTGCTGCTGTTGTGAGAAAGAAAATCCATCACTGCTCGTTAATCTCAGAGCTCAGATGCAAAATATGTGATTACTGTTTAAGCAGCAACACATATTTTTCTGTCAAATCAGTTTTAAAAAAGATGAGGTGTAATGTTTTTGTGGTACAGCGCTAGATTTTAAATGTTTTTTTTTTTTTTTTACTGAATAACATCTTTGTGTCCTGTTTCCTTTGGTTCAGTTCATGCAGGGGTCTGTATTGTTTCTTTTTTAAATGGACGAGTCTTTGCAGGGTTCAGGTGAGGTAAGTCTGACGTCCCTTTTTTAGCGTTTGAATGTTTTGACTATTGCAGACCTTTAGTGTAAATAGATTGGAGTGAACCGAGGCTGCGACACGATGGCTCACGAAGGGTTTAATGAAGCTTGTTGGCCGAGTCAGGCTCAATATTTCAGCTTCAGATCTGAAACATAAACATTCTCTGTTTGTCTCCAAAAACATCACAAAGGTCACCTGTTCTTTACACAGAAGGGAGCCGAGAAATGTTTAATTCATAACTTATATTATTGACTCGGTATGAGAAACCGCTCTCCGCCGACAGACGGCCAGTTCATGTCCTGTCTGTGACTGACTGTTTGTTTTCTATGCATAATGGTGTGAGGCCCAGTTTACCCAGAATAACCCTCTCCTCCCATCCCTCCGTCGTTCAGTCTGTTCTTCAGTTTCTGGAGGTCTGTGTGCTTCAAACAATCGAGAGGGAAGGACTGAGGAACAGCCAGGAGGACACAGAAGTTTCATTATAGTTTATTTAGGTCAGTTTTCATGTTTAATATTATTTTGGGCTGCACTTATGTACCGTATGCATCAGTTTCAACCTCCCAGTGCTCCACTGGTTGCTGAAACTGTGACACAACATGTAATATATGTAGAGCTGCAATAGATGATTAAATGATTAGTTGTCAAATATTAAATTAATGTTAACCTGTTTTGTCATTTTTCAAGAAAAAGTCTCCATTCTCTGCTTCCAGCTTGTTAAATATGAATATTTTCTGGTTTCTTTAGTTTCTTTGACCGTTGACTGAATGTCTTTGTGGCATTTGAGGACGTCAGGACATGGACGTGTCTGATTGACACCATTTTATGAAATGTTAATAGACCAAACAACTTATCAGTTAATTGACAATGAGAATAATTATTAGTTGCAGGCCTCAATATGTGTCCATAGATTTGACTCTTGTCTCTTCCGTCATGGTATAGTATGCAGCAAAGCAAACATCTAAAACCAAAAAATAGATCTGGAATGATCAATCAGTTAATCAATAGTAGATCTATGTAAAATTATAGGTTTAGAACTTTTTGTTGAGTCGAACTATTTGAAGGTTTATGTTGTTGGATTCTTTCCTCCTCCTAGTGTTTGTTCAGTTGTAGGATGTATTTTGCTTTGATAAACTTGAATTTTTCCTCCTCCGTCTCCCTTCAGTTATTCATCTAATCATCACTGCACGCATTCAGACCTTCTATTGCGCTTCTTCAACAGTCCTTTTTCTCATTGTGTTGCTCATCTCGCAGACACCCACTGGCCACCCCGACTCCACCGACCTGCCACCAGAGCTCAGTCACACTATCTGCACCAAAATGTCCTGACTAAATAACATTCAACTCATATTCAAGTCTCTTCTAGTTGAATTTATTCTAGGTAGACCACCGAATGAAAAGGAGGTTTTCTCTTCTACTAACTGAAGCTGCAGTTTGACATCAGTTCACAGACTGTATATAAAGATGGTAAATGTTGGGTTTCACTCTCTCTCCGCTCTGGAAACATGTCACAGCAGCCAATCAAAGCTACTATAAGTCTTCAAATCTTATTAACGGAGCAATAATTTCCTAAATGACCACCAGCACACTTATTAGAGGGTCTGAATTTAGAGACTGAGACCAGAATGACTCAATGAAAACAATGACTGACTCAGTATTTCTAGAGAGAAGTTGAGGCTTTGTGAATAGGAGTCTAGCAGCTGTCGGTGACACTTTAAGGTACTTCAGCCTCAAGCTGCTGCTCGGTTTATTACCACAAACACAAAGTCAGCTGTAACACTTACTGAAAAATTAGAAAACTGGAGGCAGAGTCTGTCTCATATGGACCCCCGGACCTACAGCCAAGACAGAAGGTTATGATTTAAAACCTGACGGGGAGCTTCTATTTTAACTGGCGCAGCTTTTGTAGTCTTTACGGTAGACGGAGAAAGGGAGAGAAAGTCAAGATGTGAAACAGAAAAGGGGAAATTCAAGCTTTTCCTCCCTTTATTTTTATTTTTCTGAAGTTAAGCACTTTATTTGAACATTTTATTTATTTTTTCTTATTTTCAAATGCAGCCCTACACCTAACACCCCTGATCTAAACAATGTGAAGGGCTGTTGGGACCAAAACTGAACCCAGTAACTGAGGTGAGATATGTTATCTGGAGATAACAGGACTGATGAGTTTTTCCTCCTGCTATAAGAGAAACCAGAGTTATCTAAAGTCAGAGTGGAAACAGCATCAGTGAATCGGGGACATCTGTGTCCCAGCAGAGTCAGAGAGGACAAGCAGAAACGTGACCATCGTCAGCGGGGACACAGACTCACACAGGTCACGACCTCGGTATTGTTCGGTGGAAGAACGCCGCCTCTGATCCTGAACGTTTGCTGTCAGAGTTCAGACTGAGGGCGGGGGGGTGGAGGGTGGGGGCGGGGGGGGGGGGGGGGTCAGGATGTAAAGCCTGTGGGGTTATAATTGGATGGAGAGTCACGGATAATGCTCCGGATTGTTGGAAAGCAACAGCGTTCAAAGAGATTCTGGTGAAGAAAGAAAGAAAAGAAGAAAATAAAAGCGAGGCAGCGACTCGTGGACGTCCTCACATCATGTGAATCAGCTGGACCTGAAAGAGTCCAGCAATGAAGCAAATACAGATTATATTCACGCTCAGCTTTACAGGAAGTGGTTAACGTGACAAACAGGGCTCAGTGTTTCCTCTGTGGAGTGTTTCTGCTCATTTTGAGTATTTAAAACAGATTAAAAACAGATTTATTTGCATTTAATCTTCATTTTTCTGTCCTACCTTCATTCGAGTGCTCTTCACAGACTGTATAAAAATATGGACGTAGTTACCGTGACGTCACCCGTCGGTTTCTGAAGCTCAAAGTGAGCCGCTTCGGCCGTCGCCATCTTGGCAGTGCGTGACGCTGCCTAACTCCCAGCCAATCAAAAATGGGCAAAGAGGCGGGGCTGAACAGCTGAAACAAGCCACCTAGCGGCTGGCGGACCTGTCACTCAAAGCAGCCATGTCCTTCATTATGCATAACTTTACCGCTTATTAAAATTTAAACAGGTGAGTTATAATAAAATTCACCCCCCGTACAGTTGTCATGAAAGAGGAAATTAGCTACAGAGACCAAAACCGTTGTTTGTACCAGACTGTAAACATGTTTATTTCTGCTGTAAAGTTGGACATTTTAACATGGGGGTCTATGGGGATTGACTCACTTTTGGAGCCTCAAGTGGTCGTTCAAGGAACTGCAGTTTGGCTTCATTTTACAGCCCTGGAGGTTGCTGCTTGGTGCTCTTTTACATTGTTTTTACATATATACATCATTTCTTGTGCGTTACCTCTTTGTTTCTGCAACATGTCGTCTGAAGGTAAACGTAGACAAATGATGCACAGTGACTCTGATGACATGTACGAAGGTGTTTCTCTGTCTGTATATGAAAATGGACATAGTGAGCTGAATGATCATATGGACACCTGACTGCTGGTTTAAACACAAACTTGTAAAATCGTGAACTCGTCCTTTAAGGCTCTTTAATCTCAGGACGTTGTAGCTGCTGGTTGGAGTTATTCAGACTGAAAACAGCCCTGCGTTAAAATGAATAAATGTTGCTTCAGTTTGAGTGACAGATCCATGAGTTTAAAGGTTTATCAGACACCAAAACACTGCATAGAAGTCTATAATTAAAATAGTTTATAATACTCATTTTAGTTACTGTGCATTACTGATTAAACAAGATGTAACTGTTTTAGCAGTGCTAGTAGCTTGATATTCTTACTGTAAAACGATGCTAATATCCCTGTTTCCAGTGTTTATGCTAAGCTAAGCTAAGCTACCCAGCCGCTAGGTCCACATGTGGATGGAACGTACAGATGTGAGAGCGGTATCAAACTTTTTTTTATCCAACTCTCAGCAAGAAAAATATGTCAAAATATTCATTTAAAATCGTCCCAGAGCAGCATCCCGAGACAAAAGCTGCCAGAGTTGACTTCACTGAAGGATTGCTAAAGTTCCTCTGAATTTATTTTCATCACTCTTGAGTTCATTTTATGATTTATAGGCCGTCTCATCTCAGTGTGACTAAGGAGAGTCTGTGTGAAGAAAGAAGAAATAAAGACAAAACAGGAAACACAGAAAAGATGGAATAAAGATCAAACATGTGAAACAGTGAGAAAAAAACATGAAACAGTGGTGAAGTGAAGACAGACCGAGGAGTGAGATGAAGAAGTGCAGAGATGTGTGTGAGGATGATGAAGGGCGGGGTCTCACTGACCGTCATCACAGCTGAAAACAGGAAGCGTGAGTCACCTTCAAACTCTGAACATCACGACTCTTCAGATGAATTTAAAACAGTGTGAAAACAGCTGGAAGACACAGAAGTCACAACAAACTGAAATCATATCTGATCAACACTTTATAATATGGGTACATTATTATCAGTAATTAATGTGTTAATGGATTACATCATCATCTCATGAGGGTTCAACACCAGAAAACCAAAAAAAAAACAGAATATGTCCCTTTTAATGTGAATTTTACAGACGTTACATTTACAGTCAGTGCAGACATGAAGGAGACGCCAGTAAAAAATGTGTTTATATCAATGCATAAATGTGCAGAGATGAGACCAAAAGGGAAAGAAACTGGAGTTCTTCTGAAATCTGAGTCTGATTAGTCAGATTTCCACTTAAATGTAGTGCAAGTTTTCAACCAAATATCCAGAAAAACCATCAGAAGAAAATGTTTTTTGCATCCTCTGCTTGTTGTGTGAATATCAGCAGATAAACAGCAGGAGGCGCTGCCGTTAAACCGCTGCAGAAGAAGAAGAAGAAGACACAACGAGACGACGTCAGTAAAAGAGCGGCGACAGTCCGAAGCTCAAACGATGGAAAACGTGGTGGAAATATGACGTTTCTGCTCGTTTCGTGTATCGATGTGAGGAAGGTTACAGTCTCCTCATCATCGCTCCACACAGATCTGATGTTTTCAGCTCTTCTGCGACGTTTTGGTCGTTAAGTCATAAGTCAAATAACGTCTTTAGCTCTAAAACTTTCCCCTTTTATACACTTGAACGACTGAAGTTCATCACCTCCTCGAAGCAGTCTGGCTGTAAAAAAGTGTTTTCATTTAGTCGACCACAGAAACGCTCCTGATGTGTTTTTACTGTTTGCCATCAATCACCGCCGCCGTGCTTTCAGATGACGGCGGCGGCTGCAGGTCCTCATGTTGGAGCTGAAGCATCACTTCAGGAAGACTTTTCATTTAGCAGCTGCTGAGCTGTTTGGCAGCCGGACACATGGAGCTGCTGTGTATCCGTGGAGACAGGTGGGTTCCTCATTCCTCTGCTCTCTGTTTTCCAGTATTCCTCTTTTTTTTTTTCTCTCCGCCTGTTTTATCGTCTTCCCTCCTGCTCTCACGCCTGATGGCGGCGTCACCTCACCTCTCCTCTCTCTCTGCTGCAGCTCCAGCGGGACCAGTGCGAACAGGCGGACTGATACTGGTGAACAAACAGCTGCCATCAGAGTGGTGTTTGTGTCCACCTGATGAAGTCCAACATCCTCACTGTCTACACGCAGCAGCGTCTCACACTAATCATCCGACGGATCGCTACGACATTTTGGCGATCCGCTGATGTTCCCTCTAGCGCCATCGTGAGGTTGACGTTGTAGCTTTCGATTACAAATATCTGCACAACACATCGATGGAAAGACTCGTCTGTTTCTGCAGTAATGGAAGAAACTGTTGGAATCTCTGGGAGTCAAATATAATTTGGACTTAAATGGACAACAGCTGTTCACAAATTACTGAACTGGGAACATTAGGCATGAATTGAATCCATGTACCAATAATTATCATTTTATTTCACTGTATTTTTTCTCTTATTATGTAAGAGTGCTGTGCTTCCTTTTTTTTTTTTTTTTTTATGGGCCG
Organism: Thunnus albacares; assembly: GCF_914725855.1. Classification (NCBI taxonomy): domain Eukaryota; kingdom Metazoa; phylum Chordata; class Actinopteri; order Scombriformes; family Scombridae; genus Thunnus; species Thunnus albacares. Next base: position 1,786,650 of record NC_058126.1, read on the forward strand.
GTCCTGTAACGTCCTGCTTTGTTTGTCTTTGGGAAACTTCTGATTAACATTTGATAAATAAATAACAAGTTGAAATCTAAATAAATAAATATCTTAACAGCTATTGGATGGATTCATCTGATCCTCTGACTTTTCAATGTAGCACCACCATCTGGTCAACATTTCATATTGTTCAACACTTGTGCTTCAGCTGCACTTTGCTAGTTAGCTAATGTTAGCATGCTAACACGCTAAACCAACACAGTTAACAAGGTAAATATTATACCTGCTAAACTAGCTTCTCATCATCATCGTCATCATCGATATTGTGATCAGAAGAAACGCATCATTTCATGCAGATGCTTCGTTGTCAGCACGCCGCTCAGAATGAAACATGAGTTTTATTTCCGTTTAATTTAAAACTGAACACTTTATGACCAAAAACCTGCAAAACTAATGACATCAAGCCTCAGCTGCACTTTGCTAATTAGCAAATGTTAGCATGCTAACACACTAAACCAACACAGTTAACATGATTGACATTATATACATTATAAGTTAACATTATACTTGCTAAACTAGCTTCTCATCATTATTGTGATCAGAAGAAATCATTTGCCGCTCAGAGTGAAACATGAGCGTTTCATTTAAAACTCTACTAGACTTTATTAGATCAGTTTTGCAAATTATTACTTTTCATGATTCCAGGGCTGCAACTAATGATTTCTTTCATTATCAATGATGCTGCTGAATATTTTCTCAATTAAATGATTAATCACTTAGTCTATAAAATCTTTAAAAATGCTTGTCTAACATCCATGGTGACGTCAGTAACTTGCTAGTTCTCCTAAACAACACATGAAAACCTTAAAATTTGTAGTTTACTGGAGAAGAAATAAAAAACAAACAACAAATGTGTGAAATTGAGAAGCTGGAAGAGGAGAAAGTTTCTGTCAATCGATTAATCGACTGATAGTTTCAGCTCTACATGATTCTGTAAAAGAAACATAACGTTAGCATCAAGCTAACGGTGGGGCGGCGGTTCCATGTAGACAGATTTGATGGAGCAGCTGAAGTGGATCTTTTAGTTTATAGATTGTAAACTTTATTTTAGTGACATCTGATGCCTATATGTTCAACATTTAACTGTTTTTACTTGCAGAAGTACTTTACAGACATTACAGCGTTGCATGCTGGTTATAAGTGACGGTTTGTTTACGTCCGTCTGCACGTGTTGAAACACGGATGATGTTGGATTTCCTGCAGATCTTTGTATCATTTTAAGGATCAGAGAGTCTCTCTAAAGTCTTTCTGTTGAATCCATCTCCGTCTCGTTTTCCTCCGACAGAAACAACAACGGAAAAAGAGGAAGAGGAAAAAAGACGAGTGAAGCAGCGCTGCCATGGCAACCAAGTGTACACATCCTGTCCAGACTGGAGTGGACAGGTGTGTGTGTGTGTGTGTGTGTGTGTGTGTGTGTGTGTGTGTGTGCTCGTCAGACAGATTCTGTGCTTGTCAACTTCTTATTGGCTACCGGCGTGCAGAGCAGTGCATCCTGCTTTAATGTTAAATCCAGCTGCTGCAGCTGCACAACACCCCCCCTCCCTACCCCCCCCCACCCCTCTATCCGGCCCACATCAGGAAGTGGTTTCCAAAGAAACTCCCGCTGGACGTCATATGAGGGAGTCCCGAGCCCCGTGTGTGTGTGTGTGTGTGTGTGTGTGTGTGTGTGTGTGTTTCCGTCATAAACACCTCACACACTCTCCAGGCTGCAGCTGAACCTGCAACTCGTCCCTGTTGCCTTTAATTTACAGACTGAGTCGCCCTGCTGCTTCACACTGATCTGTGTGCGTGTGTGTGTGTGTGTGTGTGTGTGTGTGTGTGTGTACTCGTATATCTATCTTTCTGAGGACCACCGCTAGGAGGACATTTCTGCAGTGTTTGGTTGGCTGTTTGGGGGTTTCAGGGTTAAGTTATGTAGTTGTGATGGTTCAGGTTGGGGGTCGGGGGGGTCTGATGCTGACTGCTTTAGAGAGATACGTCGCTGTCACATGACCTCGTCCCTTGCGCATCTTTCACCAGTAAACAAGGTTGTTGTCAGATGATGGAGCTCCACTGGAGAAAGAGTAAGAGTTGATTTTATAGTTGATCAACAGGTTTAGAGCTCCAACTGATGATTATTTTCATCAGTGATTATTCTGTCAATTATTTTCTTGATTAACTGATCAGTTGTTTGGTTTATAAAATGTCAGAAAATGGTGAAAAAACAGTTTCCCAAAGTCCAAGACGTCTACAAATCAAAGATATTCAGTTTACTGTCACAGAGACTAAAGAAACCAGAAAATATTCACATTTAAGAAGCTGCAATCAGAGAATTTATGTCTTAAAAAACAGTCAAAACTATTATAAAAATAGTTGGCAACTAATCAATTAAGTATTGCAGCTCTAAACAGGTTCTTGTTGATCCACCGTCAGAAGGAGAGTAAACCACCTGATGGCTCCATCAAAACCAGCTGATACAGAAGAAGAAAGGTTGACAGTTTCAGGAGGAGTGGACTCCCCGTTGAGCTTGATTTGCAATGAAACAGTGCAGCAATGATGAAGAATGGGAACACAAAATGCCACAATGATGCCAGACATGCCCTTTTTTTAACAAAACTATCCCAAACACATGAAGAAGAACCACAAAATTGAAACAGCTGAAGTCTTGATATCAAGACTGCAGCAGAATAACTGTAAAATCAAACATTTTCAACAATGAAGACAGTGAAGAACTCACTGATGAAGACTCACAGTGTTTCCACCTGCACATCAAGGACTCAGTTACACAACAAATGAATACAGAAACACTGTTCATGTACATAAACATCACCATGTAGTGCAGCCTCACTGGACCTTTGATGTGGTGATAATTTGGGTAAATGGACCTTTAAGTCTCTATTAAAGTGCATATTATGGTCCTCACATGTATAGAAGTGTGTGTGTGTGTGTGTGTGTGTTTCTCGTCATTGTCACTCAGTGTAATAATAACTCTTGATCCAGAATAATCAAGCATGGTATTGGTTTTAATGATCATCTGTCATCAGGTTACCGAGGCGGCGACATCTGGATTGACAGGTGGTGTCAATCCTCTGGCGGCCATATTGGAGGTCCTCAGCTCTCTGACCAGCTGAAGAAGCCGAATCCAAACGTCCAGGATCCATTTATTCATTCATATCGCAGCTGCTGGGTGACAACAATCTGCACAGAAAATACAGAAAATACAAATGTTACGTTTGTCCTGAAGGTGGCGCTTGAGGAAAACGCATTCAGAGATTTTGTAGTCGACAGGATGTCTCACTCTGGATATAAGTCGCTGGATGAAATAACAAACTTACCAGTATCGTTATTGTTGAGGAAACTGGAACATTTTTTTTCTTTTCACGAGGGTTTGAGCAGGTTCACACAGACGTGACCAAACCACTGGTTTCATCTTTAACAATGTGTTGTATTTTAAAAGCTTGTTATATTATCCATTGTGTCAAATCTTCATCTGAAAAGTAACTAAAGCTGTCAAATAAATGTAGTGGAGTAGAAAGTACAATATTTCCCTCTGAAATGTAGAAAGTAGCATCACATGGAAATACTCAAGTAAAGTACAAGAACTTGAGTAAATGTATTTACTTACTTTGCATCACTGGGTTTACAGGCGAACACACTGCGGCTACAGTCAGTATTATATAACCCTTGAAACTATAACTATCATTTATATGAACTGATGTGAAGTCAGACTGTGACCTGTCAGTGTTACCAAACGTTATATTAGTCTTTGTCTCTCATATAACTGTGTCTGTGTTCAACATTAGGCTGGACAAAAAGCCTTCAGTTTCCTACACACACACACACACACACACACACACACACACACACACACACTCCAGATGTCGGGGAATAAGGGACACTTAAAGAGCTGGTGAGTTACGTACATCCGAATTTCTCTCTCACACACACACCGAGTTCAACACAGAGGCAGCCAACTGGGCGGCCGAGCATGACGAGAACAGAGAGAGAAAGAGAGAGAGAGAGAGAGATGAAGACCCTGCAGCAGCAGCAGCAAGCAGCAGTGTCTGTACACAGCTTTCTGTTCTCACCATCTGCAAAACACACACAAACAAACATCAAACAAACTGTTTTCCAAACTGCAGAAGATTTTTCTTATTTTCTACATACACTACATGGTCAAAAGTATGTGGACGGTCCTGTTCTGTGCACAAATCCAGCTCTGTGTTTCCCCTGTTTTTTGTGGAGGAACTTCAGCTGTCCACATACTTTTGGCCATGTGATGTATTAAGGGCTTCAACAAATCATTCTTAAGCTAGGATTTTAACTCTGAACCCCCCAAATCATCACTGCTGCTCTGCCCCGTTAAGCTAAAAGCGGTGAGTGATGAAGCTGTTGACCTTCAGTGCGTCGACTTTAACGCTGCGTTCATGTTGACGTCATGTGAGACGTGACGTCACAGCGCAGCTCATGAGGGTTGTATGTTTACTGTCACAAAGTCCTTTACAGTAAAAACACAAACGTCTTTATGTTGATGTTAAAGCTGTTTACAGTGACGCTGATACGACATGAATGCAGCAGAGCGACTCGGCAGGGAAGCATCACTTCATCACATGTTAAAGTAATGTGATTACAGCAGTGTAAGAGACTACCATTTGAATCCAGTTATCCCAGTAATCCTCCATTATTTGGATGGTTTGGGGGTTGATATCAGTGAGACCTTTGTTGCAGGAGCAGATGGTCTCTACCAAGAGACTGACCCCGGGATTCCACCGGGCGCGTGTGCACCGCGTTCCGGCTCCGACGCGGTTTTGCTCCGTCCTCTGCATGGCACCCTATTCCACCGGGAGCGTGTCAGAAACGGAGCGTCTTCACTGCGGGGAAGCCATTTGCTGTTTAAAGTCAGTTGCACTCCTACTACAGTAATTACAGCAGCCTAGTCAACACTGATAAAGTCCCTTAAGGCTACCGTAATTACTGCAGTAGCAGGGCAACTAAACTGCCCAATTTTGTTAACTTGCTGGTGGAATTTAGGGGTGAGAGTAACTCCAGACCATCAACCCAAGAAAAACGACACAACAGGTCGCGATGTGTAGTTAGTTTGAGTGACAGCTGCCATCTAGTGGTCGTAGTAACTGTTCAGATGATGTTTATATATCAGGGATGTGCAGAGAGCTCAGTGTTTGTGTTTGTATCTGTTGAGGCAGCGAAATTATTTGTATTTGTATTCGAATAAAAGTGGTGACGTCCAAGTGATGTCCAAATTAAGAAAATGTGCGTCATGTAGCAGGTGGATGTGACTCCCCTCATTGAGACCTGCTGATAGACGTCACAGACACTGAGATAACGACTATAACTGACCTGCTCGCTGCTATTTGACATGTTTTTTTTTTCTTCCCCAAAAACTAATAATTTTAAAAATATTTGTATGAAACAAATATTCGTAAAAAAACCCAAAAAAACAAAACACTATTTGTGCTTTGCTGAATAACGTATTTGTATTCGGGCTTCACCCCTAGTTTATATATATGTGGACAGATTTCCTCATTCAGAGGAGGAAGCTGGAATCGTCCCCTAACCTTTAACCCCGTGGTTATTATTGTAGCCATGACGACGAAGGCGGCCTAACTTTAAGGAAGTAGTAACTTTAACCCACCACAAGTTCCTCTAACCTTTAACAAAGTGATCATTTTAACCCAAACCATCATCTTTAAACCCAACCAGCCCTGAACCACAGCGCCGCCACATCATCAAACATCATTATTGATTATCAGCGAGTCGTTCTGGAGTCACATGATCGAACCAGGTATCTGCAGGTTCATTTGGAGGACTGGTTGAGTAGCTCACAGGTTGTTATATTTATTAACTAATGGCTGAATCAGGATTAAAAAGCATCAGTTTTATGTGAGGGTGTGTGAACCTGCAGAGTGTTAAACCACAACGACTCCTTTTCTTCTTCTACACCTGTTAAACACAGAGGACGGAACATCTGTGGAGGCTTCCAGCTGTTGAATGACAGAGGAAGAAATAACAGGATTTTTATGGAATAACAAAAGTAACTTTTTCTGTTGCATAATTAGAAAAGTAAGTAATTATTTGTACAATGATAGAATAGATTACATTTCTCAGGTATCTCGCCCGACACTGCTCATACTTACATAAACTTGAGTTTATATCGGGTTCAGGTGATGTCACAGACATATGGCTGTTATACAAGTGTGTGTGTGTGTGTGTGCATATGAGGTGTGATGAACACTGCCTCTTCCCGTCATCACCTCCAGAGAGATGAGACATAGAACAGGAAGTCACACCCTGTCACCTCCATCACACACACACACACACACTTAAACAGCTCATATGAGGCTTAAAGATCTCCAGACATTTATTAAGACATTTAGAAATAATCTGCTTGGAACAATAATGTGTGTCGATATGATTTTTTTCTCAGAAATTGGAGATGCGTTCAAGAGATCGGACTGGTCAGGCTCCAGCAGCAGTTCGGACCAATCAGCGTCCTGTGAGGAACGACTGGCAGCTACAGACGAAGTTTAGCTGTGATGACAGTGAGAAGTCAGCCTGTGATTGATGGTGATTCCAAACAGTTTCCAAGGACGACTTCTCAGATGGTTCTGTGTAACAAACCATCTGGTGCGTCAGGTGTAATTACCACTTCTGAATCTGTACATTTATAAAGTTTTCCTGCTTATATCCTTCAGTGTGAAGTTCGTCCTCAGGGTTTGTGCTCTGGAGGCTTCAAGCTTCTGCATCACACTTGTGTCAGTTGGAATACTGGACTGTGATTGGCTCCAAGCTAGCTGTGATGTCATAAATCATGCTCATAAGCCCGCCCCTTAACATCTGATTTCCTCCTTCAGCAGATGAATGAAAACAAACAGAGAAGAGAAAAACTATAGTCGCAGGATTTCACTTCTTTTTCTCCTTCTTTACTCCAAATGTCAACCCCTTACGAAAAAAAACACACTTGAGTTATCACATGTGAAGTGCTGTTTCACATGTGATGACTCACATGTGTTTTAACATGTGATGCATTCAAGGGCACATGTGATGCATTCAGGGGCACGTGGTTTTTTCGTATGGGACTTCTCAAATCCATCCGTACATGTTGGAGCTGAACCGACGAGCCGACGTCAGCTCATCAGCAAGGTAGAAAAAAACATCTCAAATGGAGCGTTACAGGCAGGTTGAAGCCCTGAGTTTTGACTTGCAGGCAGCATTTCTACATACTTTCACCTCAAGTTTTGGAGCTTTGACCATGTTTAACATCCGACATCAGAACAGGATATAAATAAATATGTCTCCTTGAACAAACTGTTTGTGTCTTCATCTGCTGTCTTATAACTGTCTTTACTGTGTCTCCTGTGTTGTTCTGTTGCAGAGGAGTTTTATTCAGTCTGATGGTGACACACAGCTAATAAGCTACGTTAGCTTCCTCCATTTATAACTCTCCATGTGCTTAAAGCTCAGATCTGTCAGGACGGTTTGTTGTCGGTCACCTCATGAGTAAATCCACCGACATGAACTGATTTGACATTTTGTAGCTGGTGTGAAGTCGTTGTTTGCTTGGATTTGATTAATATTCTCCACACTGTTGTTCTATGTTGCTCTGTAACGTTCGTCCCTGCTGGACGCACAACTCATCACACAACAATCTTCCTTCCCTCCTGTGAGTATTTTGTATTCTCAACATTCTTCCAGTAAAACATTTTATGGATTCCTGACTGACAGAAACATCCAGGTTTCCTCTGATAGCTGTAACATGTAAACCTCACAGTCCTGGATCAGAACTAATGGCTCTCTGGGTTCAGACTCTCGGGGCCAAAGAGTCGCTTCTCTGCAGTTAAACGTTGAGCTGCTGCGGAGCGTTTTCGTTGCAGCCATTTTAAAAAGAGCTGTTGTTTGGTTTCACATCAGAGGTGTCGCTCCGTTCAGACTGATGACATGTGATCCCGCAGCAGTGTTTTGGGTTTTTTTTTTTGGATGGTGAGACTACAGTAAGTCCCTGGTTTGTGATGAATCACACCTAGCCTCCTCCCGCTCTCTCTCCCTTTCTCCCCCCCTCTAAAACTCAAACAAACATGTCAGTCTGCGTCTCCCCCGACGACTCCGCCGCCGTCCAGATGCGTCACGTTTCCTCCGATCCAGTAAACATCACGTTCATCCGATTCATCCTCTTTTCTACCAGAGGATTTCTTAACAATTAATCAAACTGTCAAGCCTGCCTCTCCTCCTTCCTACGACACCATCCTTTTCCTACAGCGAGACGCCTCCACACGCAGCCGGATGAATCAATCTGCTGGGAGTTCACTCCTTTATTTTCTGATGTGTCTCCGTGTTCTGAGCGATGATCGAGCTTTATTAATGTCATAAACAAGCTGAGCTGCAGCCAATATTTTTCTGCTTGTGTCCCAGAACAATATCTGCAGAGGCGGTTGGGAATCACTCATTCGACATCCAAACTGTTTACACACTTCACATCTACAGTTTTCTCCCAGTAGAGAGAATGAGAGATGCTAGTTGAAAGCTCCAACGAGCTTTTTAGCCTCTTTTAGTTTTGGTTTTGCAGCAGTTAGTGGATAAAAAAACCTGCGTTGAAACACTGGAAATGTTTTTAAAAAAGGTGAAATACCTTTAAAAACCAGTTTCATTAACAGCAGTTGTGACTAAATGAGGAAAAACATGATGTCATGTCTCACATCAATACATGAAACTAACAGAAATGTCATATTTCCATCATGTTTTCCATCGTTGGAGCTTTGACTCTTTTAATGTGGCCCCTTCTTCTTCTTCTTCTGCAACGGTTTAATGGCAGCGACTGGAGGATTAGCACCACCTGCTGTTTATCTGCTGATATCACACCACAGGAGTCTTGTTGGTTTATATTTGGATGTGTCACATCTTGCCTGGACTTAAGGTGTTTTTTTGGTCTTATGTTGTGTTCTGTGGGGTCTCCTGGTTTTGCACGTCTGTTTGGTCCCTTGGTTCATGGGGGTTTTCTTGTGTGATTTGGGTGGTGGGTTTTGGAGGACTGCGTCATTGGTTTGTTGGTTTGTTGTGTTGTGTGCTTGGGTTTGTGTTTGTGGTTGGTTTTGGATGGGTTAGTGTAGATGGCATTAAGTTTGTTTTCTGGGTTTTTGTTCTGTTTCCCTTGTGTGTTCATGTACTCCTCCACACCTGCCCTGCATTTGGACTCGTTAGCCCTGCCCTGCTGTCTTACCCACACCTGCCCTGTGTTAGCCTCGTCAGCCCTGCCCCGCTCCCTGTGTGTCCTCAGCCAATCAGCTCCCTGTATGTTTATTCCCCTCTCGAGTTCTCCACCCATCTCCCCACCTGCACCTCATCTCCTTTCTTAGTTCAGTTTCTTTAAGTTCTGGTTATCTGTTCAGTCCTTGTTGGATCGTTTTGTGTTGTTTCTTCGGCTAGTTCTGTTCAGCCCTGTTTGCCTGTCCGTGACCATCCACTATTAAAAGAGTTTTTCATCATATCTGCATTCCGGCCTCTGCGTTTGGGTCCACTCCTGCTTCCCCGAGTCTGACAGGATGGAAACTTGGCTAAAGTTGTAGACTAGCTGGTGAAGAAAGTGGAACATTTAGCAGCTGAAGAGCCAGATATGATTCTCAGGAGTTGGTGAGGAAAGCAGAGCTTCATCTTCATCAGGTGGACATCAGTTTTAGCTGCCTAAACTTAACCAAACCTTTACCATAGAGGCGTCATCTTTTAAACATCTGGCCTGTTTTGAAAGAACTGACAAACAATCTACATGTTAGCATTTAAACTGTAGATATGAAGGACCGACAATAGAACCCTGAGGAACGCCACAAGTAATTAGTGACACTGTTGATGGGGTGATCATGCTGCTCTGTGTCTGCTGTTTGCTAACATGCTTCTTTTTAAACTGATAACATGTCAGATGTCGTGTTTGAAGTAACGTTGCTCCGTAACTGCTGGATGTGGAAATAATCAGCTGTTTGCTAACAAGTTCAACATATCAACTTAAAAGCTGATGATGTGTCAGAGTTCATGTTCCTCAGTTAATGCAGGTTTAACTTCAATACAGGTTTATTTTCTTAGTTTTGTTCATCATTTCCATCAGTAATAATAACACTGAACTCACTAAATGAAGATCAGATGAGGAACACAGTGAACCAGTAGAAACATGAAGGCTGTTAAGAGAAAAACAACAAACTGGATCACTGATGAACAAAATCACAACATTTAAAAATGTTTTTTTAATGCTGCTGTGAAAGTCAGATGATTAATCACAACAATGATGACACACTGACATGTTTGAAAGGTTCATAAAAATACTTTGTTTATTGTTTATTAACAATAAAGTATTGTTACAATTTTTAAGACGATCAGGAGTGAAGCAACAAGGATGTGTTTTAATGATGTCAGGAGGCGCTTTAAGTCATCAATCTTCTCTGTTTGTTCTGCATTATTATTATTATTATTATTATTCTACACTGATCTGAACATAGTTTCAGTTCCTGCATCATAAACTTAGATAAAACTTTCTCTTTTTTTGTGTTTTTACAGATTTTTTTGCAGAAACACACACAGATTTTCAAAAGGAGCAGATCATCTTTAACTGATCCTCAGCTAGTTACTGTTCCCAGTGTAACTGGTTCCCAGTGTCTGCACAGCAAACCTCACATGATAAACAGCATATATATATATATTTATATTTATATAAATATATTTTATATATATATATATATATATATATATATATATATATATATATATATATATATATATATATATATTTATTTATATATATAGATATATATATATATATATATATATATATATATATATATATATATTTATTTATTTATATATATATATTTATTTATTTATATATATATATATATATATAAGCAGCTGATATTTATATATATATATATATATCCTGTTTTTAATCGCCTAATAATTAAACATACAGACCGGTGTTTGGTCTTCATCAGTCAGCAGAAACACTTTAAGTCTATTTAACGTTTATAATCAGTATATAAACATTTAATAGTTTATTATCACTATAATGTAGTTATGAGGAGTTATGAAGACATTTCAGTGTTTATTAATGTACAGTATTTGTCTTGTTATTATTATAGAGGAGTGTCCAGGAGGAGTTACAGCTGTTGACATTAATAAACACTTATATCTGATTATAACTACATTACATTCAGTTATAAACCATCTATGATGTTTATATGCTGATTATTGATGATCAATATGTTGTGACTGATTCTTTGATCAATACTAAACATTTCAGATATTCCTTTTTTTTATGTTTTCCTTCCGTCAACCAATCAGGACACTTCGTTCTGGGCCACCGCCCCCGACTCCAGCAGCGCTGTGATGATGTCATCACCGTAGGACAAAGTGTCCCGCAGCACCTGGCAGGTGTGCTGGCCAATCAGAGGAGGGGGCGTCGGCTTGTCGGGGGTGAAGGAGCTGAAACGAACCGCCGGACCTGAAAACAAAGAAACGATTAACATGAATAACAAATATAATTACAAGATATTATTATTATTATTAAATCAAGTTTGTTTTACTTTCATTGAGCAAATTTATCAATTTAAAGTCTTATTTTTGTATTTTTTGGTAAACAGACTGACGGAGCGTCGAGTTTGAGACGATCAGCTGATCAGCTTTTAAACATTTAAAAAAGTTTTTTCATTTATTATTTAAAATATTTTTTTTACTTTTTGTGATTTTAAATGTGTTATTTTCTGGAAGTTTTTGTAAAAAAATTATTTTTAGAGGGTTTTAAATATATCTATATATTAAAAGTTTCATTGTTTACTTGTTTATTTTATTTAAAGTGTTATTTTTGGAGGCTTTTGAAAGTATTTCTTTATTTTTTTTATGTAAGTTTTGGAAGAAAACATGATGTCACAGTGACTTTTTGTTTACATTGTTAGTTGATTCTTATTGGACGACGCTACAGATGTTTCATAGCAACTGATTCACACGTTACTATCGTTCACTAACGAAGACATTTTGAAGTTTTACTGGTGAAACCTGATTTAATAAATCACTAGTCTGAAACATGTTAGTAATCACTATGAACTAACTTAGTGATGCTTTTAAGTCCAGAACAGTATCAACATCATGGATCTGTCGGCTGTTTGGGGGGTTCATGTATTTGACAGGAAGTCGCTGCAGGGACGCTGCTACCAGTATAAAAGCCGAAATGACACGAAAGTCCATGTGACGTAAATTTCCTCATCAGAGGGTGAACATGAAGGCTCTGTGCAGACATCTGATTTGTTGCTACGCTACAGACGCACCGACTGTGCATCCAACATCTCTACAATTCATCTTTAAAACAATCAAACATGCAACAAATCGTGGAGGGAAACCGCCCAGAGTCTGAGACCAACCGTCCCGTCCTGTAGATGCAGATCTACTGCACATGTGTAGAACATGTCCTGCATGTGGACTCCAGAGATGAAGCATCAACAGAACTGTGTGTCTGTGTACATGTGAGTATATTCAGGTCTTAACGCTGCGTCTCTTCCAGTGAAGAGTCTCTGCAGCAGCTGATTGGACGACACTAACAGAGAGCAGCAGTAACGCAGCCTGAAGGAGATTCATGTGTGTTCCTCAACTGAAAGTCATGTAAAGTTAATATAACAATAATAATAATAATAAAGTATCAAAAGTTAAAGTAGTCAATGTCCCTGTGTGAAGATGCATCATGTTTAATAAGTTTAATATAATTAATAAGCTGTCAGATAAATGAAGCTTTCTTTGTCTTTGTTTCAGCTGATGTGACTTTTTCACCTCCCAGTGAACAGTGTGTGTGTGTGTGCATGTGTGTGTGTGTGCGTGTGTGTGTGTGATAATGAAACATGGATGTAACATGGAACCAGAGGGACTCATTAAAGACAGAAGATGAGGATGAGGATGAAAGGACGGAGTGATGAAGACGTCACTGATGCTGATGCTCTGACCCCAGAGAGAGAGAGAACAAGAGGAAATGAAATAAAATAATAAAACTCAAGTCGTGCAAAACTGCATCATCAAAACGCTGCAAAGCTTCAAGTTTAAAGGGTCAGTTCACCTCTAAACACAACAGATCTCAACCTAAAGCAAAGACTACGTGTGTTAACGTGTTTCTACGTCGTCTTTGTAGTGACCAGAAAAACTAAAGAATCAGTGGTTTTGAGTGACAGCGCCGTGTTAAAGTCTACTACACTGTAAAATGTAACTTGTTGTTTCAACTGATAAATATGAGGATTTTACGTAATTGTTTTGCTCGTCTGTGGCTTCGTGTTTGTTACCACCAAACCAAACGCCACGATTGGTTTAACTTTGGACTTTTCAGATGGAAAAGTTGCTGTAATTTAGCAAAACTGAAGCTCTCAAAAATCAGAAATCTCAGCGATTTCTTGACTTTGTGTTTAACCTTTTAACATCCAGCGGGTCGCCGGCGACCTGCTTAAACCAGCTGTAAACGGCAGCATCACCGTCTGGATGTGCTAAATGAGCAAAACTGACTCACTATCTAATGAGTTCATCAGAGTTTACATTGTTTTTATTCAGGGTTTCATATTGATTTTCTATTTTTTATTTTTTACTATTTAAAATATGTAAAGTCTTATTTTATAGTAGAGCAGCATTGATGCTCGCTCTGAATAAAAGTCCAACATGACGTCTTGTTTTGTCCACAACTCAAAGATCTTCAGTTTATTGTCATAGAGACGAAAGAAACCAGAAAATATTCACATTTAAGAAGCTGAAATCAGAGAATTTGGACTTTTTCTTCTTAAAAAAATGACTCAAAATGATGAATTGAAACAATCCGAACAGAATCTCAGTTAATTCTGATGGTTTTTGTTTTGTTTGTTGTCTTTATATTTTATTACTTCAGAGCCTTCATGTCTGTTTAATTTATCATCTTTCATCAACTGTTTACCACCAAACATTAGGAACAGAAACCACAAGACAGTTTATTGGACACTTGCTGCTCACTGTCTTATTATATTCATATATTATTGTTACTTTGTTCTCTTTTCGTATCACAAACAACTGCACAGTAATAATAATAACTAAATAAATACACATCACCTTCCTGTGTGTGTGTGTGTGTGTATGTGTGTGCGTGTGCGTGTGTGTGTGTGTGTGTGTGTGTGTGTGTGTGTGTGTGTGTGTGTGTGTGTGTGCACAGTGTTCCACATTGAACCACTAAAGATTCATTTACTCGCATCCTTCTGTTTCTTTGTCTGTTTTTTTTTTGGTTTTTTTTTTTTTTGCAATTATTTTCTTATTTATTCTCGTATTCACATGTAGACGCACAACAGTCTTTTCTTTCTTTCTGTTAAAGCAGTTTTAGAGGAAAGAGAAGAAAAGGAGGGAAGTGAAGGAGACGGACAGCTGAGAGAACAAACAGTTTATTTTGGGAAACTCACAACAATCAGCTGTTTTTTTTTAAAGAACGGCACTAATGAGCTGAACTCTCACAGTCTGTGTGTGTGTGTGTGTGTGTGTGTGTGTGTGTGTGTGTGTGTGTGCGAGCTCTCACGTGCATGATTGCACAAGCACGTGTGTGTGTGTGTGTGTGTGTGTGTGTGTGTGTCGGCCTGCACGGTTCATGCATGACTGTGTCTGTTTGACTGTGTGTGAACAGTGCTTTATTTTCACCCCATTAGCATCCTGTTTTCCCCTTCAATGACACTCAACAAGTGTCAGGCTCAGTGTGTGTGTGTGTGTGTGTGTGTGTGTGTGTGCGTGCGTGCATGTTTGCGTGTGTTTGTGTCAGGGCAAATAATTAAGGAGTATGATTATGTAATCCTTTTATTCATCCGTGACATTACTTTTTCTGCCCTCCTTCTCTCCGTCTGTCCATCATACTCTCTGCAGGAGGTGAAGAAGGAAGGAAGGAAGGAGGAAAGAGAGGGAGGAAGGAAGGAGGGAAAGAGAGGAAGGAAGGAAAGCAGGAAGGAAGGAGGGAAGGTAGGGAGACAGGAAGGGAGGAAGGAAGTACAGAAGGAGGAAAGAGAGGGAGGAAGGAAGTATGGAAGGAGGGAAGGGAGGGAGACAGGAAGGGAGGAAGGATATAAGGGTGGAAGGAAGGAAGGAGGGAGGGAAGGAGGAGGGGGGGTTCTTGGGCTCCAGCCTTGGATGTTTTCTCAAAACCCCCAAACCTTCATCTTTGTGTCGTTTCCTCTTAGTCTGTCTTCTGTTACCGGGGAAACGTCACCACTGGGGTCGACACCGTCATGGCGGGTCGACACCGTCATGGCGGGTCGTTGTCTTGAGTTTATTAACAACGGACGTAACAAAAGTTTTCATGAGGAGTCAAACTCAGCATCAACAGGAAGTGGAGGAATGAAAGAGAAAGTGAGGAAAAGAGCGAAGGAGAGAAATGAGATGTGAAGAAGAAGAGAAGAAGAACAGAGGAGTAAAGCAGAGCAGATGTAAGAGAATCTTTATTTCCAGCGATCAATGAGACGTGAAGAAGAGCAGATAATAATATATGTTGTTTATTAATCTGACTAAATGATCTTCTGTTGAACCATATTTACATTTAGAGCAGCCCAGATTATTATGGGATGGATTCACTAGATTCATTTACTTCATTTAACAACCTTCAGCGTTAACTTCACAGTTTTATCTGTTTTTACTTTTGTTTCACTACTTTTGTTGTTTTGTTTCATCTGTTCATTACTTCTGAATATAATTAATAGACAAACTTCTTCTGCTGTTTGTTCCAAGTTATCCCTCCTGCTGTAAAACTACACACACACACACACACACACACACGCACACACACACACACACACACACACACACACACACACACACACATGCACACTTGTGTCTGGTGTTGTTTACTAAACAGAGATGGACAGAACAGGAAAGTGGAGAGCAAAGAAAAGGATATTGTTGAGACTGTGAATAGACTGAGACACACACACACACACACACACACACACACACACACACACACATGCACACACACAGGCACGGACACACACACACACACACACATTCCTCTGACATTATGGTTTGGCGTAAATCACACGAGAGGAAGAAGATTACAGGACAAGTGGAGCATCATGGGACGTCATGTAATGTGTTACTAGGATATGTGTGTGTGTGTGTGTGTGTGTGTGTATGTGTGTGTGTGTGTGTGTGTGTGCGTGTGTGTGTGTGTGTGTGTGCGTGAGACCACAGCAGATGGAAACGGTTCATCCTGTCATTCACTGTCACTCTGTCTGTGTGTTTCAGGATAAAAACAGGAGGATTTGTTCTCTGTAGTTTTCTGAACACCAGCGATTCATAAATCCATCAACATGTCTGAGTAAAGTTCTCAGAAACTACAAGTTGTGGTTTGATAAATTAAATGTGGCTGCGAATCAGAACTTAAATGATTACAGCAGCTTATTATATCAGTAATAAAACTGCACTTCAGGGTTTTATTGGATTAAATTTGTGTCAAAATAATTAAACAAAATCTCCTGAGAATCAAACCAAAAAAAGGTGAAAATAAGAATAAAACTATACGAGAGTGAAACATTTCATTACAATGTTTTCACTCAGGATTTCTCTTTTGCAGTCATTTTTTTCAGTTCTGACTCAAAGCTGTCATGTGTGCGGGTGTTACAGGGCCGCATCCCCATTGGCCAATTACCTCTGGAGGGACGGGTCATGAGTCTGGAAGTGCAACAAGTGGTACGAATGAACTTTATTGTAAATAACTTTAGTACAAAGTCAAGAGGATGTGATCTGCAGCACAACAAGCTGGTGAAACAGAACCACGTTCCTGCACATGCTCAGTGGCGTCTGCCTTACACAGAACTACTCTCTGGAGACTGAAAACATGATGCTAAGCGTACCCCTGGCTAACGTTAGCAAGCCAGCTAAGAAAACACAACATGAGAATAAGAAACGGTTCCAAAGTCTAATAACAGTGATCATGTTTTCAGTCTCCAGAGAGCAGTTCTGTGTGATCCTCTTGACTTTGTACTAAAGTTATTTACAATAAAGTCCAGAGGTTGTGATCTGTAGCACAACAAGCTAGTGAAACTGTAAACAGAACCACGTTCCTTCACATGCTCAGTGGCGTCTGCATTACACAGAACTACTCTCTGGAGACTGAAAACATGTCTTTGGAGCCGTTTCTAAACAAACTAACGTGAGAGAGAATGAGCATGTTAAAGGATCATTCTGTTTTCTGTTTTTCTTACTGTGAACAGATCTCATGTTTGGAGCCAAACCAACAATGAACTGAATGAACTGAGAGTAGTTCTGTGTAATGCAGATGCCACTGAGCATGTGCAGAAACAGAGTTCTGTTTACAGCTTCGTTAACTTGTTGTGCTACATATCAAAACCTCTTGATCTTGTACTGAAGTTGTTTGAGAAACTGACAATGTTGTACAAAGTCATTACATTACACAGAACTACTCTCTGGAGACTGAAAACATGATGCTGTTATTAGTCTTTGGAGCCGTTTCTAAACAAACTAATGTGACCAAACTCTTCATGATGAAGGAACATGTGACCCAGTGCAGCGGTGAGACTCACTGACGTGTTTTTATAACATATATCAGCTTTGATACAAACACAATACTGGTTAGTAGATCAGTTCATTGTTGGTTTGGATCCAAACATGAAGACAAATATAGAAAATTGACAGAATGATCCTTTAAATCAGTTCCTCCCACCAACTCTTTCTGTTTCTGTGTCACTAATAGAAGCTGCTTAATTATTTATCACTAGGCAGAGTTGGACCGGCCACAGGGAGCACTGGGAGAAATCCTAGAGGGCCGGTCGCTATGTGGGCCGCCTGAGCAGCCCATTATACAACCAGACCAGGTCAGAACCAGTATATGGCTGCACTGCTGATGGTCGATGTGGGAAACTGTGGCCAGTGTGTTACAGTGACAGTCAGTGTGTGTCTATAATGTGAATTCCTGGATATTAAATGTTCATGTGTGATTTCCTGTAGAGGTCCCAGTAATATTAGTTGTTAAAGTTGTTAAATTTTCTCAGACCTTCTTCAAGATCAACAATCATGAACTTTTGTTGATCTGTAAAGCCCCCTGAAGTGAACTTGTGATTTGTCATATTGAGCTGCACAAATAAAATTGACTTGATTTTATAGATAAAACGTAATCGTGAGTTGCAGCTGAATTGAACCAGCGGAGTTTCAGAGGAAGTGAACTGAGAAGTCAAATCAAAAGCTCAGCTGTTTGTAGAGAAAAGTTGTTTTGTTGAGTTTGGATTTATTTTTTCACCTCCGATCATCGTCTCTGTTAGTCGGTAAAACTCAAAACCAGAAAAAACACTCTCGACTGGCTCCGCACCAAACGCAACACACACTCACTGCCTCTCCTTATAATGGATGTCTTCCTGCTGGGTCACACACACACACACACACACACACACACACACACACACACACACACCGGCAGGTAAGAAGACAGATGACACTGTAAATACATGCTAGTGGACAAACAGCTTCCTCTTACTGGAAACTCACGAGATCCATCAAACAAAGCAGGAGAGTCCCTACTGTGTGTGTGTGTGTGTGTGTGTGTGTGTGTGTGTGTGTGTTTGGCTGCTGAACAGGATCTTGTGGTTTTAATGAGAATTATTTGTTTTTGTATCTGCAGGGAAATTCATAACAGAATCGTCCCAGTGGTGACTGTGTGTATGTGTGAGTGTGTGAGTGAGTGTGTGAGTGTGTGTGTGTGTGTGTGTGTGTGTGTGTGTGTCAGCAGGACATTCATAACAGTGTCCTAATGCACAGAAAAACAGCTTCTTGGAAAACATCATTTAACAAGTTGGTGTCAAAGAGAGAGAGTTGAAGGTTAGAGAGAGGACAAGTGTGTGTGTGTGTGTGTGTGTGTGTGTGTGTGTGTGTGTGTGTGTGTGTGTGCTGACCAGGTACAGCGATGCGTCCTGCTGTTGGATGGTTCATCTCCTGTATGAGACTGTTGTGTTTCACCTGAAAAACAAACAAACAAAAACAAACGTTATATTCTTTATATTCTGGGGCTTTACTGGAATCTCTCTGGATGATTTCCAGTTAAAAAAACTCCTCATTTATCTTCTACTGGTCTTTTATGCAGCCAGATCTGAAATATGAGAGTGGACAACGTGAACAACACATGGAAACACCTTAGCAACCGGCTTAGCAACCAAAGCTACAGGTTTATGGGCATGTGCGACGAGCTGACATCATCTCGTAGTTAAAAAACATTATAAATGAGGCAGATGAACCCTGAGCTTTGTCTTGCAGGGAGCATTTCCACATACACTACGTTCACCTCTCTCTCCCACCGGGACTGTACGCTGAGCTTTCTAGCTGGAAGTAACCAAGTAGCATAAACAGAGAGGGGGGGTAAATACCAATAAAAACATACAGAAAAGAGACTTTTGTTTATAGACTATTATTAAGACTCATTAAAAAAAAAAAACGTATTGTGAAAACAGAATATATCAGTTTCTAAAGCCGTCCAATCTCAAATATTTGGGGGCCTCAGTGCAGCCTGGTAGTTATAATCCATCACGGTGTTTTCATCCCAAGAAAGCAAACAATACTGTAATAAATATGTCTGTTCTCACCCCGACAACCCCGACAAGTAAACTGAATAAAGAACAAAGTTGGATTTAGGAACGAATGTCTTCAGATATGCTGTAAAACCTCAGTGATGAAGCTTAAAGTGTGAAACGTGCGACTTCAATCGATGTCGTTTTTCTTCTTCCATCTAATTTCAAACAATCGAACTAAATTCTGTCGCTTATCGCCTCCGTTTTGTGAACTTTATTTCATTTTTTTCGTTTAAATCGGCTTCAGTGCTGCTGCTGCTGCAGGCGACACATTTACATCATATTGATGTTAATCGATGTGTGTCGTCGCTGATCAATAAATAAAACACATATCGGCTGTGAAACGTTATGTAAGACAACATGCAGACTCTCTCTCTCTGTGTGCAGTCAGGGGTGATGTGGTTTCCTCTCTCTCTCTCTCGCTCGCTCGCTCGTCCTGTACGCACGACTTCCTCTATAAATATGGAGGAATGACGACTGATGGCGTCACCACCTCCTCCTCCTCCTCTTCTTCTTCCTCCTCTTCCTCTTGGTCCCTCCGTCTCTCAGCTGGAACCAGAGGGACCACAGATCAACCTCTCTGACTCTTTTGTTTCTTCTGTCTCTTACATAATCCTCGTATTAATCTTCAGTCTGCTTCACAACGATATGTAAAATAACAGCAGCTTCATCGGTTCCACATGGGCACGTTAATGGAAGACGGCTGAAGATTTAAATTCCAGGATCGGACTTCATGATATCGAGTCCACGTTTTATCTTGTGTTAGTGTGTCTGCTGTCTTGTAGGAGTGATAGAAGTCATTTTATATCCAGATAACGATACGTTGTCTGTTTCTGTCTTGTGTGGACGGTAAACGATGTTTGTGGTGTTTGAGTCTGTTATGGGCGCCGGTCTGCAGCACAGTTTGTACGGTTTTCTGGTCCATGTCAGACTTTTTATACCCAAACCACGTCCATACGACAGAAGCAGCCTCTCTTTTAAGTTTGAGCTCCTCGTCTCGTCTTTCCTTCTGACGAAAATGACAAAATGACAAAAAATATTGAAGTGAAGAGTTTGATTTGCGACACAATGAAATAAACGATAGACGTTTTTCTGTCGTCACTTCATCCTTTGTTCCATGTTTTTTCCTTTAATAAGAGATTTTTGGGAAATTGATCTCAAACAAACAAGATATAACGTGTTAATCAGCTGTAGAGGAGCTGGCAGGCCAGCTGTTTCCCCGTTTCCAGTCTTTATGCTAAGCTAAGCTAAGCTAAGCTAACCATCTGCTGGCTGTAACTTCATATTTACTGTACAGACAGGAGAGAGATAGAAAGGGAATGAGGGCATTTCCCAAACTTTTTCTTTAAAGAGAAAAGAGAGCTGAAGTCATGACATCACTTCTAATCTCTCATAAAGCGTTTCTTTCATCCGTCTTTGTGAAAACATGAAGCGTCAGACATTTAAAACTAAAAATGTTTTTGCGCAGGAAAAACTACAGTTCCCATTAAAAGAACTACAAGTGCAGCAGCAGCAGCATAAGGCTCCCCTGTTCTTCTCCTCCTGCATCATTGCTGATGTTTGCAGCTGTAATCTGATCTGTAGAGACGTCTGTCTGTGCTGCTGTTATTACAGACGTGTCTGAACTCGCCGCCATCACGGACTCGTCTCCTCTGTCGAGCCGAGACATTTAGCCTGCAAACCTCTAGGACTTATGGGAAACGATGTTCATAAATATTGAATGAACAATGATATTATGACTAATTACTAAACATATGAAACGAGCCACACAATGATTTTAATGAGGTTTTCTTATTTCTGGAAGTTCTGGTTGGTTTGTTTCTCTACAGTGTGATCATTCCTCTGTCTTCCTGTTTCCTGTCTCTCTACACTTTAAAACCATCAAATAAAGACAAAAATGCCATAAAAATAATAATGTAAAGAAAGAAAAACTGACTATTGTGAAGCTGACAATGTCACAGAGGTGTGATGTTAAATTTACTTGATATTAATTAATTGTTTTGTCTATAAAATGTCAGGAAATTGTGAAAAATTCCCATGATGACAAAATCCAAAGATCCAAAGATATCATATATGATACACAAAAATGACAAATTATCAAAATACTGCTCTAAAATGATTATTATTATCATTACTGATCTAATATCCACCTCTCAGAGGTCATGTGTAGCATCAGGTCGTCGTACTGAGGAAGACAGAAATGAATAAAGACTGAAGGAGCCTTTCAGAGTGAACCTCTCTCTCTCTCTCTCCGTCTGTCCGGGTCGAGCTGACCTGAGTTCAGGGCTCAGTGACCTGGAGGTTTCTACAAGTGGTGACAGATTCAGACTAATCTTTTATGTTGGGAGCTAAAAAAGAAAGAAAGAAAGAAAGAAAGAAAGGAACACTGTAGACAGGAAACTGCTGACAAACACAAGTCTGACTGATTGGTTTAACAGAAACACCTGAATCATCGAGGACGACAACAAAGCAGGAAATGACCCAGCATGTGTCACAAATAAAAATAAATGATTTCTGAGGTGAGATGAAGACAGGAAGTCTGTTCTAAATTTAAAGACGGTATCTCCTACGTCTGTCCTGTGACGTACTTCTGACACAGTATGTAGTCACGGTATCACGTCTGAAATTAAGTGATTAGTCGATCAATCAGCCGCCATAAGTTGTTTATCAAGCATTTCTTCTCTGGATACAGGTTTGTGAGGTTTTAAGGATCATTTAAACTGAAGATCTTTGGGTTTCGGACTGTTGGTTGAACAAAACATCTGACTCTGGCAAACTGAGATGGCAGCGTTGTCTATTTTAAGACAAGAGGAATGCCTCAACACTGACTCCAAAACCACAAATTTGTTCACATACACAAAGTCTCGATCCAAGTTGGATCCTCATCAGGTCAAACAAAACATTTTGACCTGACAAGGATCCAACTTGGATCGAAAACCTGAGAGGAGCTGCAGAGTCGCTGATAATTCTCTGTAGATTCATCACTACGAGACACAACCAACACATTACACACTGACACATCAGACTGAAGAGGGATAAAACATATCCAGCTGTCTCTTTTTCACAACTGTATCTTAAAGGGTAACACACTCACATTCTGCTGGTTTAGTTTACTGAGATACTACAGTATAAAAACACTCAGTTACA